>NW_028261388.1:53389262-53561762 GCF_051295495.1 Thamnophis sirtalis
TACATCCTTTACTGAAAAGGCAATGAAACAATGGAGAACTGAGTTGGCAGTAGGGAATGAGAGCTACGGAATGGTTAATATCAAGCGAGGAATTTTCCAGGGTGATTCACTTTCACCTCTTCTCTTCATCATCGCAATGATCCCACTATCAGTAATCTTAAAAAAAAATGAAATTAGGCTACCAAACAGCCAAAAAAGCTGAAAAAATTTCGCATTTACTATATATGGATGATTTGAAACTCTATGGAAAGTCAGAAATAGAAATCCAATCATTGACAAACACAGTCCGAGTATTCAGCACCGATATTTCAATGCAGTTTGGCATGGAAAAATGCGCCACTGTATCCATAAAAAGGGGCAAAATCACTGCATCTGAGGGAATTGAAATGCCCAATGGCCAACTAATTAAATGCAAAGAAAATGAAGCCTACAAATACTTAGGCATTCTGCAGTTGGATAACATCAAGCATGGAGAAGTAAAAACTATTGTCAGGCGAGAGTACACCAACAGAGTTAGGAAAATTTTGAAATCTAAATTGAATGGTGGAAATACAATCAAGGCCATAAATACCTGGGCAATACCAGTTATAAGATACACAGCTGGCATAGTTAACTGGACACAAGCTGATTTGGACCTTTTGGACCGAAAAACCAGGAAACTAATGACAATGCACTACAGTTTACATCCACGTGGTGATACTGATAGACCATATCTGCCCCGAAAATCAGGTGGCAGAGGATTATTACAAGTGAAGCAAACAGTTGACGAAGAAAAACGTGCACTGGCTGATTATTTAAAAGACACTCAAGAACATCTATTAATCGAAGTAAAGAACAAAAATCTACTGAAGGCCCAACAGACAAAACAAGAATACAGAAAAGATGTGATAAAATCAAGAATGGAGAGTTGGCAGAACAAAGCACTGCATGGTCAATTTCTGGAAAAAATAAAAGATAAAGTGGACAGTGAACAAACTTGGTTATGGTTAAAAACAGGTACATTAAAGAAAGAAACAGAGTCACTAATCCTGGCTGCGCAAGAACAAGCTATCCGCACAAATGCCATTAAGGCCAAAATCGAAAAATCCTCTGATGATGCCAAATGCAGACTTTGCAAAGAAGCTGATGAAACTGTTGATCACATACTCAGCTGCTGTAAAAAAATCGCGCAGACTGATTATAAATTGCGGCACAATTCAGTAGCACAAATGATCCATTGGAATTTGTGCAAAAATTATAATATTAAAACAGCAACAAACTGGTGGGAACATCAGCCTGAAAAAGTCACCAAAAATCAGATGGTCAAGATCTTGTGGGATTTCCGTATACAAACCGACAAAATACTGGCGCATAATACACCAGACATCACACTGGTTGAGAAAAATAAGGTCACAATCATAGACATCGCAATACCAGGTGATAGCAGGGTTGCCGAGAAGGAACATGAAAAAATCGCAAGATACCAGGACTTAAAAATCGAAATTCAACGACTATGGCACAAACCAGCAGTGGTAATTCCAGTGGTAATTGGCACACTGGGTGCTATTCCAAAAGCACTGGAATTACATTTAAAACAGTTAAAAATTGACAAAATCACCATCAGTCAAATGCAAAAAGCCGCACTGCTTGGATCTGCACGCATATTACGAAAATACGTTACGACGTCCTAGGCCCCTGGGTGGGGCCCGACTAGTAACCAATGCCAAATCCGGCGAAACAACTGGCCGCTGTGATACAATTGTACAACAACAACAACAACAACAACAATAATAATAATAATAATAATAATAATAATAAATCCAGCGAAACAACTGGCCGTTGTGATACAATTGTATAACAACAACAACAACAACAACAACAACAACAACAACAAACTGGTGGGAACATCAGTCTGAAAAAGTCACTGAAAATCAGATGGTCAAGATCTTGTGGGATTTCCGTATTCAAACGGACAAAATACTGGCGCATAATACACCAGACATCACACTGGTTGAGAAAAATAACCTCACAATCATAGACATCGCAATACCAGGTGATAGCAGGGTCGCTGAGAAGGAACATGAAAAAATCGCAAAATACCAGGACTTAAAAATTGAAATTCAACGACTATGGCACAAACCAGCAGTGGTAATTCCAGTGGTAATTGGCACACTGGGTGCTATTCCAAAAGCACTGGAATTACATTTAAAACAGTTAAAAATTGACAAAATCACCATCAGTCAAATGCAAAAAGCATTGGATCTGCATGCATATTATGAAAATACGTTACGAAGTCCTAGGTCCCTGGGTGGGGCCCAACTAGTAACCAATGCCAAATCCGGCGAAACAACTGGCCGCTGTGATACCATTGTATAATAATAACAACAACAACAACAACAACAACAACAACAACCACAAAGTTAGATACAACCAAAGTTTTGATTATTGGGGAGTAAATGTTATGATATAGGATATAGTCAAATAAAGGAGGGATAAGAATAACAACACATATATAGATATGGGTATAACATAAGGAAACTAGATGTAAACTTTAAACAGTGATTTGGAAAGGAGGATTAGAAAACTTTGTTATTAAATATTATGGATGTTTAGCTAGAACAGGACATAAGGATTTAGTGTTAGTACAGGATTTTAGAAATAGTTATTTAAAGGCCAGTATGTGGTTATGTATTAAATTTTGGTATATTTTATGATGAAGGATGCTTAAACAATTATAGTCAAATGAAAATGGAGATATAATGATGGTGACATGTATAAATATTTGAGTTAAAATAGTTAAGTTAATATGAATTATGTTTGTTGATTGTAGAAGAGATGCATGAAAGGTTTTTTTTGTAACCAACTGATACACTTTCTATATCATGTAAAGAAGGATGCTGTATTTGTTTTAAATTAAAATTTTAAAATTTTTATTAAAAAAAAAAACTTAGACCCTGAGGGCAGAATAGATGAAGATAATGACATCCACTCCTCAAAACTGCTGATGAAAAAACTGGATTGGTGATAAGACAACAACCCAAACTATCTGTGTGGGTTGTGCCAGGAATCATTCGCAGTCAGCCTGCAAGTTCAAAAATACTGCCTGCCAATGCTGTGGGAAGAAAGGGCATCTGGCCAAAGTTTGTCGGGCCATCCAGCCAACAACCATTCCCTCAGCAAGGGCCCCTTATGTAAAGACCTCCCTTCAAACCAACTAAAAGGGGAGAAGACTGTTTTACGATAAGAAAAGGCAGCTGCTCTGCAGAATCAGTCATCACCTAAGCCAATCTGGGAGTAAAAAAGAAAATTTACCTCATAATTAGGCTGGAGGGAAGCCCCTGCAAAATGGAACTGGATACAGGGTCAGCAATGTCCCTGGTCTCCTGGAGCACCATCAAAAGATTAGTACCTCAGCTAGCTAAGATGAAGCTTAAGCCCTGTCACCTCAAGCTTTGGGACTACCAAGGAAAGGGCATCCTGATCCTTGGTATGGGTACTTCACTCCTGGGAAAGACCTATCCTCTAAGACTGTCTATAAGTGCCCCCGAGTGCACCAGTCTCGTAGAGGAGGCTAGAAGACATTTGACCAGATTTTCAGAAAACCCATGGTCTCTTAGAACCTGAACGATGGTATGAAGGTCCCTTTCCACCTGCCGGCAGGACGATGCCTAAATCAGCAAGTCATCTATATAACACTTGATTCCTATGGGCAATATACGAAGGTATGCAACCAGTGCTGCCAGAACTTTGGTGAAAGTCCTTGGGGCCGAATGGAAGGGCTGCGTATTGAAAATGTCAGGTGTTATAATAGAATCTCAGAAACTATCTCTGACTTGGATGTATAGGGTTATGGAGGTAAGCCTCCATCAGGTCCACTGAAATCAAAAAGTCCCTGTGCCAGATTCCCATCAGAATAGACTGAAGTGAATGCATCTTGAACCTTCTGTAAATCAGCTTATCTATCTAGACCCCTGAGATTGAGAATTACCCTCCACCCCCACACCTCCCCGAGGCCTTTGGGATTATGAAAAGGATTGAATAGAACCCCCGCCCCCTCTGTTCCAGCAGAACCAGTTGAAGGCCAGAATATCCAACAAATGTTGGGTTGTTGATTCCATTAGATCCCTTCTTGTTGGGTCCCTGGAAACGAGACAGTGGGTGAAAATCCTCGGAGGAGGGAAACAAAATTCTAGGAAGAGCCCTGATTTGATGGCCTCCAGTATCCAGGTGTTGGTTGTGATCTCCCCCATCTGTTGGTGAAGAAGCCCAGCTGACCCCCTATGGGAAGAGTCCCCTCCAAGTCACTTCTGACATCTGTAGGGCTTATTGTCTCACCTTGTGACTGTTGCCTGCTTCTGGCTCTGCTCCCAAATCCAGATCTATTGGATTTGTAATTAGAATGGCCAAAAAAGGGCCACTGCTGCCAGGGAAACCCAGATCCAGCCTCCCCCTGCTGAAAGGAGGATTGTCTGAAGCATGGTGAGGGACAAAAATCCACCCTCCTACCCTGAGAAGGCAGCACCTTTCTCTTGTCCTTGGTGTCAATCAGGAAGGGCGCTAGGGAGTCCCCAAATAGTTCTTCTCCCACAAAAGAAGAGGACGCCAGCTTCCACTTATTCTTGGCATCCATGCGCCAATGGCGCAACCAGAGCATATGATGGGCCATAACAGTGGAAGCCATGGCTGTAGCAGAAAATTTAGCTGCATCTGCGATGAACTCTGCTGCCACCATGATCTTGCAGAGATCCTGATGAGCATGGATATCCTCTGCCGGGATCCAGCTTTTCAGCTGCTGGAGCCAATGCAAAGATGGCCTGGTATAAAAATAAGCAGCAGTAGAGGCCCGAATGGCCCAGGAATCTGCCTGATGAGCTCTGCACAGAGCCATCTCCTCCTTTCTCTCCTCAGCCTTCAAGGTATCCTCAGCACCCGGAGATAGCACCGAAGAGGAAGTAAAAGCAGCCACCGGAGCATCAACCTTAGGTACATTCACTAGAGTCAAAAGGTCAGTCAACCAAATAGAGAGAATTTTCAGAACTACTGGATCGAGATAAAGTAGCTGAAGTAGTCCACTGCCTCTTAATTATATCCAGGAACATGGGAGTCGGAATAACATCAGCTGCAGCAGTCTTTTCCATAAAAAGGAAGTCATCATCTGCAACCAAACCCTGGTGAGAGTCCTGAACAGCTGATTCTTTCCCCAGGCGTACTGTTGTCCTAGCCTTTGACAGCAGGGATTTAAACGCAGGATTAAACAGGCCCTTAAAGGACGGTTGTTCTCCTTCCCCCTCAGAAAACTAACCGTCCTCTGGAATTTCCCCTTTAGAAAGAGGGATTTGACTCTGAGCAGAGGGCCCAGGAGAAAATGGTTCAAGCCATTGTCCTTGGTAACCTGTGGGATACCCCCCAGGGTACCTGCTGTCCTGCTGCAAATTTCAGCTTGTCTGAGGCCCAGACACTTGGCTCTGTTGGAGCATGGCCATCTGTAATCTAATCGCCTGAGAAATCCACCTCCCGAAACAGGCTGGCATTTCCTGCTCTGTCAAGTCCACAGGACGGGTCCCCGCTGCAGTGGGAATAAAGGTCACCTCCAGTGTCTGTCTGAGTTGAGAATTCCTGTCAGACCCCCTATCAGAATTCAAAGGCCTAACAGAATCTCGGGAACCTATGTCCTCTCCCTGCTCACTAAAAGCCGCAGGTGACCAAGCTCTAGGTGGAGGTTGTGACCCTAAAGTTCCAGAAAGACCAGCATTGTCAGTCATTCTACGTAACAGAGGCTAATCTGATGGCTGAGGCTCAGGCCGTTTATGAGTGTCTGATTCTTTGCTGGCTCTGTTAAATTCTCGATCTAAGGCCTTTTGTCTCTGCTTGGCTGCTTTTTCCTCAGCTCTAGCAGCTCTCCTCAGAGCCCTGGCCTTGGCTTTAATGTTAGCCGCTGCCACTATGCCAGCTGACCTAGGCTTGGTAGGACTGCTGACATTAGGGTCGGACCCCAGAGGTGATGAGCCAGTCTGCCCTAAGCCAGAAACAGTACTGTTTTCAGCCATACTGTTGATAATCAGTTGGCCTAAGAAATTCAAAGATGTTGGAATTCAAAGTAACAGCGGTGCTCTCAATATAAATCAGTGATGTCACAATCACCAGTCAGTCTGAAGCATCGCACAGCTGCCACGCCTATCAAAGAGCACGGGGCAGGCCCAGCTGACAACAACTCCCCATAAGCTGCAATATTAGAGTCTCAAAAAAAGGATGGTACTTCTCTGTGAGATTAGGAGCCTTGATCAAGAGTCCAATGTCTGAGACCTGTACAAAATGGCCACTTCTGTAATAAAATGGCCACCACTGTTAAATGGGGCTCTGAGGAAAGCCTGCGTACCAAGAGCAAAAAAGGTGGGAAAAGTAATTGTAAAAGCACAGGAGAAATGGCAGTTTAGAGCCAATTAGCCGCCAGTGTCCCGAGGCATGTGAAGGAGACTCTGCAGCATGCTCCAATTATTGTCTTTATTAATAAGTCCTCAGCGCCAGCGATTCCCCAATAAAAGGGAACAATTTGAGGTGCAAGACAAATCAACCTCTGCCACTTGAAAGCTACCTAGCAAATGGCCAAAAATCCTCACCAGTTCTAATCTAAAAGGCGTTGAGAGGTGACACACAGCAGGAAGTGCCCAATGCTTGCAACCAAGCTCTGAAAGCCTCTAGAAAAAGCCCCACTGTTACTTGATGAGAATTAGGGCAAGAGCTGTCAATCAGTGTGGAACGGCCAGCGTTAGCCATACTAGGCTCTGAAAACCAATAGTCCTAGAAAAGACTTGCTGCTCCCAATGTAAATGGCAGCAAGAGCTGTCAAAACAGTGAGGAGTGGCCGGAGCATGCAGACAAGGCTCTGAAGCCCGTTTCAGGCACCCAAAGTGCAAAACACTCAGCTCTACCAGCTCCTTTTCTGGACTCCTAGAAGCACTTTCTAAAAACCTTTCCAGGAAGAAAAAAGGGGAAGTTTGAGATTAAATCACATTTATCTGAGCCTGGAGCTTAAGATACACAGTCCTGTGAGCTGAGACTGAATTGAAAGTCTGAGGACCATTACCAGGGAGACGTGTCTTCAGACTTTCAATTCAGTCAACGAGCTAGCAGTCTAAAATAACCCATCCTGGACTCTCCCATCGACACCATGGAGAATGCACCCCTGCTATTCACCTGAAAAGCCCTTGGGCTCCATTGCGAAGGTCCAGGCCTTCAACAAGGGAAACTTAATTTACACAAGAAACTACACAGGCCACCCTCTATGGTTGTTAGAAGATGGTCAAATGTGGTGACACCACATCTACCAATTAAGGGGACATTGGGACACAGGGTTTCTACAACAAGGCCTGGTCTACTATACCACCCCTTAAGTCACCAACCTCTGTTTTATGTATTCCCTGTAAAGGGACAAATGACTGAGACGAGTGATCACTGAAACATGAACTGCTTTAATCAACACAACTATGAGAACAGAACGGAGCCTGCCAGTTTGACAGCTATTTATACAGGTGGCTGTCAAACCGGCAACCAATTAGAACATGACCTTTTCCTGCCATAACCCTCCTTTAATTTCAACCAATGGCAATCATCCTCAACCCTGATTGACCCTGAAGATACACCACAACTCCCTGCCCCAGACTGCACATGCGTAGTCTGAGAGATAGGCCGGTCGTCGCCTGCTTCGTTGAGAATGTCAAAGGGGTTGGCCTGGTGTCTGCGAAGTAAGTGTTGGATTTGCTTCCTGTCCTTCGTGATGACGGACCACAGGACTTTCTGGAAACTCTACCCCTGCCTGGGAATGCTGTTTGCCAGGTGAGTTGGCCATCGAGATGTTGTCGGGCAGAAATGGCAGGCATGTGGGGTTTGGTGGGGCATTCGGCCGGCAGGTGGTGCTAGATGTCTCCAGGAGTTGTCTGTGTTCTGTGTCGGTTGGGGCCTCTGGGGTGTGCGAATCATCACTGTTTCTTGGATCGGAGGCCCAGGGCCGATCAGTGTGTGCCGGCTATTTAGTTGATCTATATGTCGTCTCCACAACCAACCATCGGTGAGTAGGACCCTGTAAGAGCAGGGTCCTGTTACTTAATTATCTCTCCGGGCACCCATTTTTGAGTGCCTGAAAAATTCTGTGCGAAAACCCAGTCCCCTTTAGCAAACCCTCAATTGCACAATCCCCTAATCGGGCTATGGGTATTGTTTGCATAATGAGGGTGTATTCTGTCTGGAGTCGTTCAGGCCATCTGCCCATCAGAAGCTCCGCTGGACTCTTATTATTTAATGGACAGGGGGTTGAGTGTTGTAACAATAAATAGTGTGATATTTTGTCCTGTAACTGCCCATTCCCCATTCTGCCCAGTGCCTGCTTGTTCCACTCTGCCATTACTGGCAGGATGGAATGGGGAAGTGAGGGCTTCACGCAACCCAAGGGAGGCCAAGAATTTTGGAAACTCTCAGCTGTCCATTGCGGACCATTGTCTGAGACGACTACGTCAGGTACCCCATGACAGGTGAATAAACACCTAAACACCCTGATTTTCACCTCCGCTGTGGTGGAGCCCATGGGTACGATCTCGACCCTTTTGGGAAACGCATCCACCACTACCAAGATCGTTGTTCCCTGAATTGGGCCAGCAAAAGCCACATGAAATTGGGATCATAGAGCTGGGGGCGTTTCCCATTCCCTGGCCTCTGCCATCGGAGGCACCGGCTGAGACAACTGGCAAATGTTGCATTGCTTTACCCATGCTTGGATTGCATCATCCATTTTAGGCCACCATAGGGCACTTCGGGCCAAAGCTTTCATGTGTACAATGCCCAGATGCCCCTCATGCAGCCGCTCTAACTTTTGGGAGCGTAGTGTCTCTGGAATGATAACAGGATTTCCCCAGAGGAGGCAGCTTTTTAGTTCGGAGAGTTCCATTCGCCTTTGGACGAACGGCAGGAACTCCTCCACCATCTGACCCAGAGGCCAGCCTCTATGGACCCACTCCAGGACCCTTAGAATTACCTTGTCTCTGCATGAGTGTGCTTCTATATCAGATGCAGTAATAAGCACTTTCAAATCGTCCAGGGTGAGGACCTGACACGCAGGAGCCTGGTCCTGCACTGGTATGGGTAAGGGGCAACGACTTAGGGCATCAGCGTGCCCTAGGAGTTTTCCAGGCCAATACTCTAACCAGTAAGAGTAGGCAATTAGGATTCGGACCACCATAACATCCGAGGTGATAAAATTAAAGGCGTCTGGCGGTCACCTGACAGAATGCCCAGAAGGGTTTTATGGTTGGTGACAAGGAGGAAAAGGCGGCCATACAAATAGTCATGGAATCTCTTGATTCCCACAACAGTTGCTAGCACCTCCTTTTTGACCTGGCTGTTATTCCTTTCCATGGTCGATAAGGTGCAGGAGAAATAGGCAATAGGAGCCTCCTGACCATCCAGCAGTCTGTGGGCGAGAACTGCCCCAACACCATAGGGCGAGGCATCACATGTCAGAATCAATGGTAGCCTTTCTACTGTATGAGGACAGCTGCTGATGTCAACAGTGACTTCACGGCGGCAAACGCTTTGGCCTCTGTATGTCCCCAATGCCATTCTGTTAATTTATCCAGAAGCCTGTGGAGAGGCTCCACTACAGAGGCTTTATGCGGCAGGAATACTGCATAAAAGTTAAGCAAGCCTAAAAATGCCTGCAGTTCCTGTTTAGAGGTAGGGGTAGGAGCCTTATGAATAGCCTCCACTTTGGAAGGCGTGGGGTGTAGTCCCTTAGCATCAATTAAAAATCCTAAAAATTTGACTGATGGAACTCCCAATAGGCACTTACTTTCCTTCAGTTGAAGGCCAGCTTCCCTAAATCATGTTCAGACAGCCCGTATCTTGATGACAAAATCCACTGTATCCTTGGCAGCCAGCAGTATGTCATTAAAATACAGAACTACATCATCCAGCCCCTGCAGCAGATGTTCCATTAGTCCCTGAAATAACCCTGGAACCATGCAGACTCCAAACTGGAGTCTGCGACATTTGGAGGCCCCCTTATGGGTAACAATAGTCTGAGCCCTGGCCGTAGACTCATCAACAGGTAGCTGTTGATAAGCCTGGGCCATGTCTAGTTTAGCGAAAATCTGTCCCTGTCCCAATGAATGCAATAAATGTTGCACTACTGGAACAGGGTACGGGTTGGCCTGCAGCGCTTTATTCAAAATGGAACGGTAATCAGCACAGATCCGTATGGACCCGTTGGCCTTTGCAGGGATGACAATAGGGGTCTCCCACTGCAAATGATCGACGGGTTCCAGGATACCTTGTCTGATTAATTTATTCAGTTCCGGCTCCACTTTAGCTCTAATAGCAAAAGGCACCCTTCGGGCTTTTAGCCAAATAGGTGTAACTGTGGGGTCTAAATTCAATGTAATAGGGGTGCCCTTATAGTTACCCAATGTCCCCTTGAACACATCAGCAAACTCATCATAAATCATCTGATACAGTCACAGCACATATCCCGGCAATAGTTTGCCCCAACAGTTCAAACCAGTCTATGTCCAAAAGGCTAGCCAGCAGATTGGCAACGACAATAAGTGGTAGGTGGCCCTTGAATTCTTGATGCTCCACCAACACTGACAATGTTCCAAGCACCAGAATTGCCTTTCCTTGGTAATCGCGGAGACGGCAGCTACAATGCGTTAATGAGTCTTTCGTAACCACAGGCATCAGTTGTTTAAGTGTTGATCAGGAAACGATAGTTTTAGTGGAACCGGGGTCGATTTCCATTTTGCAAGGTAACCGTTCGATCTGTACTGTAAGAATTTTTTTTATTTCTGGGAGTGCTCTACCGCCAAGCGCACATCCCAAACCTCTTGGGATAACTCTTCGTCCACCGCAGCGCAATAGGCCGCCTGATTGCCTGGCTGACTTTCTTCCTGAATAAGCATCATTAGATTGACCAGAGTTAGGTAGCAGAGCTTGGCACATGCTTGCCAAATGCCCTGTTTTTCCGCATCGGTGGCATGTGGCTGTTTTGAAATTGCAATATGATCGGTTGTGGTTGTCCCCACAACTGAGGCAACCCTTCTGAGGTAACTTGGCGGGTCATCCACTTCCAGTTGCCCTAGTTCTCAGATTGGCAAACTCATTGCCCTCATTAAATAATTCCTCCTCAGGAATTTCTTGTTGGTTAACAGTCATTGATTTGAGCCCTAGGGGGGCGGCTGAGATATATCTCTGTATTTGGTTGGTGAAGTTCTCAGCCATCTCGCTGGCCCTGGCCTCATCAATCGCAATTTGGAGGGTAAGTTCTGATTTAGCCAACAGCCTCCGCTGCAATTTCAAGTCCCGAATACCACACACAAATTTCTTCACTAGCGCGTCATCAAATTCAGGAAACTGGCAGTTTATAGCTTCTCTGTGCAGCAAGACCACATATTGAATTATTGATTCACCCTCCCTCTGAAGGCACTGCCTAAACATGTGTCTTCTCGCAATCCAAGACTGGGTCGGAGCATAGTGATTTTTTAATTTACTCAGGAGCACCTCCCAAGGGACAGTATTCACAGATGCCAGGGTGGATAAGGCTCTGGCTATGCCAAACATTTCTGGCCCACAGGCACTAAGGAAGAATCCTTTCTTCCTTTCAGTCGTTACCTCAGTAAGATAGTTGGCTAGAATGAAGCAATCAAATATCTCAATGAATGCTTCCCAGGATTCTTTCGCTGCGTTGAAAGGCGTGGAGCTCGGAATGGCTGCCATTATGAGGCTTATAATTAAAGCAGTAGCTCGGGTGGCTGAGGGAATTTAAAATCCCACCTTCATCGCCAGTTTTATGTATTCCCCGTGAAGGGACAAATGACTGAGGCGAGTGATCACTGAAAAATGAACTGCTTTAATCAACACAACTATGAGAACAGAATGGAGTCTGCCGGTTTGACAGGTGGCTGTCAAATCAGCAACCAATTAGAACACGACCTTTTCCTGCCACAACCCTTCTCTAATTTCAACCAATGGCAATCATCCTCAACCCTGATTGACACTGAAGATATAACACTCTGGCCATTTCAGGAGCTACAGCTAGCCATCCACCCACTCTGGCAGCCAGCACAGAACTGCACAGATCAGGGCGGACCCAGCGCCACCCTGCCTACCTCCAGGACTATGCATGCACTGTCTAAGTGGGAAGGAGTGCTGTGATCCTGTCATCCCTCTGGTGGAAATGAAGAAATGTTTTGATTGGCTGCCTGTCTGACAGCCTAGTATAAAAGAGCTGTCAGTTGGGAGAAACTCAGCTTAGCTGAGCAGCCACCTGTTAGCTATATCTGTTAGCATTATTAAACTGTTAGCCTTACTCTAATCATCTCGCCTCAGTCTGTCTGCCTCTGTTCTCGGTACTGAACATAACCAGTCTTATGGGACAGTTACTGACAAAAAATGGCCATAAGAATGCATTGACTTGCTTAACAACCACAGTGTTTGCTTAATGATCTTTTTAATCTTAATCATTTGCTTTAAAACTGAAGCCTTCACTTAATAAAAGAAAAGGTTGTAAAAAGACTGTTGACTTACCTAAATGGTCGTTCTCAGTGCGCTGTGTGAGAGTCCAAAGGAATGGGTTAATTTTGCTTGGGTCTCTGCTTGCCTAGAGACTGAATTGAAGAAACTTGGCCACGCCTCCCTTTTCACTCAGTAGCTCAGTTTTTTCAATGGAAGGCATGGCTGTTTTGAGATGAAAGCACATAAGATGCCCTCCTAACCTCAAAACCTAACTTGCTGTCAGTGACCCTGGGCTGAGTCATGAATAGGCAGGGTTGGATTCTCATGTAGCGCACCGAGAATGACTGTTAGGGTAAGTCAACGGTCTTTCTCCATTGTGCTGCTTAGAGAATCCAAAGGAATGGGATATGCCTAAACATACTGACCTAAGGGCGGGTAGTTGACCGGTCCAGGGAGCCAGAGTCCAAATGAAAAGCCTGCAATACCCGATATCCAAAAGAAGCCTTGGCCGAAGCATAAACGTCTAATTTATAATGTTTGATGAAGGGCGACGGAGATGACCATGTCACTAACGTACATATTTCTTTGACTGAAGCTTGAGTGGCCAGGATGTAGTTGTGGCTGCACTGCGCATAGAGTGGGCCGTGAAGTGCCAGGGCAAGCGACGGGCCTGCACTTCACATGCTTTAGCGATACAGGCTTTCTTTCTTTCTTTCTTTCTTTCTTTTTTATAAATTTTATTTTGTTTATACAAACTTCACATCTTTGCAACACATTACATTTTTTACCTATCTGTTGTGTCTGTTTTATCTATACCAATAAATCTTTTTAAACTATGACTTCATATATTTGTGCATTTACATTATTTCATACATTTTTTATTCTATATATAATATTCTATATGTTCTATATATAGCAGTTTTTACTACATTTATATCATTTTGTAAAGTATATAATATATTAAAATTTTTATAACTATGACTTTATATATTTGTGCATTTAAATTATTTCATACATTTTTTCTCATTCTATATGTAATATTCTATGTGTAACAGTTTTTACTACATTTACGTCATTTTGTATAATATTTGCTATAGTTTATCTCATATTTCATATTTTAATCCTTTTCTGGTTTTGTAGTTGTCTTTCTTTCCCATATTTGCCGTGGTTCTTGCCTTGAAAAGCAAGGATTTGAACAGAGTGGATCTAAAAAGACATCCTGGAGTAGGCACATCTTGGGGGCCGCTCTCATCATCAGATAATTTTTGATCCCCCTATTCTTCATCACCCAAAAGTGAGTCCTCTGCTGTGGATAGATGGCAATAGTGAGGGGAGTCCCTCACAGGGCCTGGGGTGGGTCTAGGATTCACTCTCGGAGCCCTGGACCTCCTGTGAATTTTGGAGTCCACTCCCTGTGAGATGGCCGTAGAAATGAAGTCCCTGAATTCCCTAGGGAGGTTCAGGAGTTGTTCATCCCCCCCATGGAGCCCCACAGCTGTGGGTGTAAAAGTTGCCTCAGGCGAAGAACACCTGGCCTCAGGAGTAGAATGCCTGGCTTGGGAGGCCTGCTTAGGCCCGAAACACTTGGCATGGAACCAGGTCCTAGGCCCACATCCTTGGCAAAGAGGCCCTGCACCTTAATTTTATCTGGTGACCAATCCCTGGCCACTCCCAAGGGGGATCCCTGGATGAAAAGGGAAGGCAATCCCTCCAGTTGCAAGGAGGCTTAGAGCCGAGGTGGCGCAGTGCTTAAATGCAGCACTGCAGGCTACTTCAGCTGACTGCAGTTCAGCAGTTCGGCTGTTCAAATCCCACTAGGCTCAAGGTTGACTCAGCCTTCCATCCTTCCGAGGTAGGTAAAATGAGGACCCGGATTGTTGTTGGGGGCAATATGCTGACTCTGTAAACCACTTAGAGAGGGCTTAAAGCCCTATGAAGCGGTATATAAGTCTAACTATTGCTATAACTATTGCTTTCTTGGCAGAAGCCTGATGCTTGTGTCAGGCATCCTTATCAACATCTGCTGATGAGGAAGCAGCCTTAGATCTGCCGGCCGTGCTCCTAGTGGCAGCCGTCCCCACTCTGCTGGAAGGCGAGGCCCACAAGAATGAGCTCCCAGGGGAAACCGCTTCCCCAGAGCCTGAAACAGTGGCACATTCTGCCATATCCCCTTGGAATACTGCCGAGATTACTAAGTGGGGAACACACAGGGCAAACCTGCATGGGACACTGCAATCCTGGCTGCTCAAGAAGCAAAAACTCAGCCATTAATAATAAGGTGCTCAGAAAAGGCACAGAAGTGTTGCTTGCGGCGATAGCACAGTGAGAATGAAACCATGATGCTGATCCCTTAGCAACTCCACTCTCAATGAGACTTGTAGCAATCAAAATGGGCAGCACTGCTCAGCGGCTCAATTGGCACCAAAATAAACAGCTAGCAAAATTTGAAGGTGGCCAACAGGTGGCAGCTGCACGGCGGATCTTGGCACAGTCTGCACCCATGAAATTCAAATGGTGGTGAGGGCGCCAAGCGAGGAACGGCAGTGACAAGAAGATGGTGGACCAAGCCTCCGAATGCACCAGGAGGGGACTCGAGAACGGCGCACCGAACTCACGGCCTTTACAGGAAGGCAACAGCGGCCACAGGCTAGCCTAAGCAATCAGGCAGGAGCTCCGATCAAGACACGACCTCCCATGAGGAATTTACCACGGCGGTTCTTGACGGCGGACCGGGAAAACCACCACACACACTACTCAGTTAACACCAAAAAATAACTATTACAATTTGCACAGTACCTGTGTGCTGCAAGAAAATCCAAAGGAAAAAGTTAAAGGTAACGGAGAGGATTGTGATTGCGTCTCTGTAGGCAGACTGAATTGAAAAAAACTGAGCTACCGAGTGAAAAGGGAGGCGTGGCCAAGTTTCTTCAATTCAGTCTTTAGGCAAGCAGACCAAAATTAACCCATTCTTTTGGATACTCTAAGCAGCCCACTGGAGAATCAAGTTGTTCACGTGGGTGCCTTGATTTACGACTTATGATGGAAATTCTGAGCTCTAATGGAGTCATATTTTGAGGACTGTCTATATTGGATAGCAGCAGCATGATAGCAAGGTGTTAGATAATCCCTTTAGTGGCAATGACAGGGGGATTATTTCATCCTGCATGGGACCAGACAATAATAAACCACTCCTGTATTTTCTTCAAAAATACAGAAGTACACAAAGGGGTGAGACATACACTCTCATTGATTTAACCAATATTTTGAATGTGTATGATGGTTGCGGGACTGGAAAAATGTCTGTGGCTTTAAATTTGAAGAAAGAAACAGCAATAATATGATTTTGAGCTATATGTAAATAGTGAAAAGGGCAGCTAGGTTATATAAAATTGACAAATATATAAATAAATTTGTCTCATTAACACTTTTTGCTTCAAAATACATGATTTAACTCATTTGTAAAATGGTAGCATGGCATGAGGGAATAAAGCAATTTCAATTCCACAACCAGCCTTATATCCCAAATTAAAAGATGGCTATACTTCCATTTGCCACTTTTATGCCCAAGAGAGAGTCGTGGGAGGCGTTTATTCAGCGCTTCAAATGTTTCCTTATCGCCCATGACTTGACAGGGATTAGCACAGATAGGAAGAGAGGTTATTTTTTGAGTTTATGTGGCCCGGAGAAGTTCTCAATGGCCCAGGCATTGGCAGCCCCTGCCTCTGTGGAGACAGTGCCTTGGGAAGTCTTAGTAGCCAAGCTAAAAGGACACTATGCACCGGCACCATCCCGTTTTGCTAGACGTTTCACATTTTGCCGGTGTGTTCAAAAAGAAAATGAGACTTTCAGCCAATTCACGGTAGCTCTCAGACAAGCGCGATTTACTGCGAGTTTCCAGATCTCAATGAGGCATTACTGGAGCAACTAATTTATGGCAGCAGGGATTTAAGGCTTCAGCGCCGCCTGCTAGCTAAACCAGAGTTAACTTTAGCCATTGCTTTAGATGAAGCTTGAACGGCTGAACAGGCAGCCCAGTCCGCTGCTGTAATTCAAAAATGTCAAGCCTCCCACATGCCATCCTCAGTAATAGCCATAGTTAATCAGCAGTCTACTGAGGAAGCAGAGGAAAAACAAACAATGGATGAAGTAGCACGTATCAAGTTGACAGCGGATGGCAGATGGAAGCCAGCAACGAATGCTTCTCAGGCAAGTTGCCTGAGTTGTAGAGGGGACCATCTGTGGTCCAATTGCCGGTTTAAGTCAGCTGTCTGCCGGCGTTGTGGGAAGATGGGTCACTTAGCCTATGTCTGCCATGCCATCCTGCCTGCCACAGATGTTGGTCGTCCTGTGAATAGAGCGGCGCAAAGACGATCAGGCCATGCCAGGGAGACGTGCAACGCCCTCGACCGGGACAGCAAGGAAGAAGGAACTGTCAACACAGCCTCTGAAGAAAAACCCAGCTGTCAGAAGATGTTTACTATTGTTTTAATTGAGGGATCTCCTTGAAAAATGGAGATTGATACGGGGTCAGTGAGATCCATTATTTCCTGGGGCAGTCTTAAAAGAATCCTGCCCAAAATTTCTAGAGCAGAGTTAGTCTCAACTAGCTGCATTTTAAAAGATTACCAAAAAGAGCTGTTCCAATTGTAGGTAGTGGTTAATTTCAAGTTGAGCATGGCAATTTTAAGGGCACACTACCATTAGTAGTTGTTGAGGGTCCGCTTGCTTCATTATTGGGATTAGATTGGTTTGAGGCATTGGGGTTCTCTATTTCAGGAATTCACACTACAGAAATTGCTGCCAGTTTTGAAGACCTGACATGGGAGTTCAAGGACATTTTTAACAATGAATTGGGTAAATATAATGGAACACCAATTTCTTTTAATTTAGAATCAAATGTAGCACCCATTAGGCTTAAAGCTAGGCGAGTTCCTTTTGCACTGCAGGAAAAAGTGGATGCAGAGCTAGATAAATTAATTAAGCAAGGAATATTAGAACCAGTAGATTATGCGAAGTGGGAGACCCCAATCGTAATACCAATTAAATCAGATGGATCCATAAGGATATGTGCTGACTATAAAACAACGATTAATAGAGGATTGCAAGCTCATCCCTACCCAGTACCTGTAGTGCAACACCTGTTGCACTCGTTAGGTCGTGGACGCCTCTTTGCTAAGCTTGACCTAGCTCAAGCTTATCAACAATTACCAGTCGATGATGCAACAGCAGATGCCCAAACGATCGTCATGCAATAGGGGAGCATTTCGTTGCCATAGACTCCAATTTGGAGTCTGCGTGGCTCCCGGCATTTTCCAGAGCATCATGGAATGACTACTCCATGGGTTACCTGGAGTGTTACCATATTTTGATGATGTGCTCATCGCAGCATAGAGTAAGGGGGAGCTACTAAATAAACTTAGAACAGTTTTCCTCCGTTTCCGGAAGGCAGGTCTGAAATTGAAAAAAAATAAGTGTCAAATTGGTGGGCGGGTGGTAGATTTCCTCAGGTTTCATATTGATGCCCGAGGTATTCATCCAGCCCCTTCAAAAGTAGAAGCTATTAAGAAAGCTCCAACTCCAAACAATAATACAGAGTTACAAGCTTTCCTGGGGTTATTAAATTTTTATGCCATGTTTTTACCCCATAAGGCTTCTGTAGCGGAACCATTACATTGACAGACACATCAGCGAGTTGGAAATGGGGCAGGTGAGGAACAAGCGTTTACAGCTGTCAAATCGCTCCTGACGTCGTCTGCTGTCCTCATTCAATACAATGAAGCACTACCTTTAATATTAGCTGCGGATGCTTCTCCATATGGCATAGGGGCTGTACTCAGCCATAGATGCCCAAATGGCAGTGAGGCTCCAATAGCGTATTTCTCGCGTTCTTTGTCCAAGGCAGAAAGAAATTACAGCCAGTTGGACAAAGAAGCGCTGGCAGCAGTGGCTGGAATCAAAAGGTTCCACCACTATCTATATGGTTATTCTTTTACATTACAAACCGACCATAAACCGTTGCTTGGCATAATTGCAGGAGACAAGCCAACTCCTACAATTCTGTCACCTCGTATGTCTCGATGGACTGAATTCCTTGCAGCATACAGCTATCAGCTGGAATATAGGCCAGGAAAACACATGGGGCATGCTGATGCCTTAAGTAGATGTCCGTTGCCTCAGAAGGCTCAAGACCCAGCTCCAGCTTCAGAAGTGTTTTTAATAGAGGACTTAGAATTACCACTCTCCGCTTCTGCTATAGCAAGCCGTTCTAAAACTGATCCTATTTTATCTCAAATAATTGAATGGGTCAGTAGGGGTTGGCCTACAGGAGAGCGGTCTGAACAGTTTTTGCCATTTTGGAAGAGACACCTGGAACTGTCAGTAGTAAAGGGTTGCATTTTATGGGGAAACAGAGTAGTAGTTCCACAAAATTTAAGAGTACAAATTTTACACCGCCTACATGAGGGTCATCCCAGCATAGCTAGAATGAAAGCATTAGGCCATAGCTATGTCTGGTGGCCCAACTTGGATGCAGAAATAACAAATTGGATGGCCAATTGCTCTCCTTGTCAATCATCATGCCCTAATCCAGCAGCTGCTCATCCTAGAGTTTGGGAATTACCACAATTCACATCAGCGGTGTTCCAAGCTTTTTTAGCAGGCTTGGGAATAAGACATGCATTTGTAGCGCCTTATCACCCAGCCAGTAATGGTAGAGCAGAACAGGCAGTCCAGTCCGTTCAGCTAAAGACGCTTTGCACAGTTTGGGGTCAGGTCTATGGGAACAGAAAATAAATAAGTATTTATTAGCACAGCATTCAACACCTTGCCCGACAACGGGTAAAAGTCCAGCAGAGTTATTAATGGGACGGCATCTTCACACCGTTAGACAGGTTACACCCACATTATCATGCATATGGGGCTCCAGAGTTGACAGAACACACTCGGAAGTTTAAGTTGGGGGAAAGAGTATATGCTAGAAATTGCATGGGGGATCCTAAATGGGTACCGGGTCGGGTAATTCAAATAACTGGCCCATGTTCTTATAGGGTCCATTTAGAGGGTGGCCGGTAATGGCGACGCCACATAGATCAACTTTGGCGCTGCAATGAACAGATAATTCAGCATGATATTACCCCACCGCAAAATTGTTCATCCTTGCCACCGCAATCAGAAGAAAACAGCCTGCTACCCATCCAGTTTCAACGTGTCTACATTTCCCATATCTTTGTCACATGAGCCATTACCTGTTGAACTATACCAGCCAGCAGGGAAGGGGCCGATAGAGAAGCCTGCGGAGGAGGCGGCAACATCAGCTGAGAGGCAAGAACAAACGTCTGCTTCTGCAGAACAGAACGAAGTACAGCGATCGGAAAGGATATCCCGGAAGCCCGCATACCTCAGGGACTATGTGTGTACCATCCGGGGGGAAGGAGTACTACGTCTGAGGTCTCAAGAAAGATTTGTCAATCAATGGGAAAAAAGGAAGCCGTTGACTCTGGCGCAAGTGCTGGGCGAGCTTCCTATTGGTTAACAGTTTGACAGCTCGCATATAAAAGGCTGTCAGTTAAGTCCGTTACTTTGTTCGTTGTCAGCTATGTTAGTAAAAGGTTAGTGTTACATTGTCTCCAGCGGTTTCTTGAGGAGAATACATTTCACCAGAAGTCATGAAAATAAAAGTTAGACTATGCCTAGGTATGATTGAACTACGATCTAAATAGCACACAGATATGCTAACATCCTGTAGCAAAGGACTTTGAGCTTTTTAAGTAAATACCCATAAAACTCTTCTCCCCTTATCTCTCACATCTAGAGAGAATGATGAGAATAATCGTTTAATCAGCACTGATGACTACCAATAATGAGCTTACAAAATGCAGTATTGCCCTTTTAAAAAAGAAAATAGAGCAAGGATTTTAAATACTTTTTGAGTAGCCAAAAAATTATCACATTTCTTACTTCACAACAAAATATGAAACAAATTCGGTGCTACCTTTTGGAGAAGAACATGAATCGGCTTTCTCTGGATGACTTTTACGAATCCGGTGTGCATAAATATTTCTGATGCCTACTTCTTGGTCTCTTTCCTAAAAAAATGCATTATTAAATTTATATTGATAATATAGTTTATTGTATTAATGTCAGTTTTTACACATTTCATTGTGCAACTCCCTTCAGTATCTCATTTTATTTATCTGTATTTTAAATATTTGCTTATAATTTGGCTAAATATTTCGCTTTCTAAATATTCTGAAGGATACGTATCCTTTTATCCTTTTTTTCTGGAACTGTGAAATTTGTGATCTTTATTTTTACAATTCATAAATGATTAAATAAATTTGACCTTAGAGGTCTTTCCAAAATGTTTTGATACAAAATAGTTGTGACATTAACAAATTATACATTATTGAATATGTACTATAATTACAATGTAAATATTAACTGGTTCTCAATTGTCTATCAATACAGGCCTTGATTAACATGTTTTAATGTTGGGACTCACTTTTCAAGTAGTATCTTTTTCTAGAAATGGTAATGTGTATATGGCCTAACATGAAATTAATATATTTCTGCAATTTAGATAGTTTCAGGCTGAAAGAAAGACCCACAGAACAAAATAGGCTTACCTCAAATGTGCATTTAGTGAATAGCATCTTGGATGCCTTCTATGGTAAGAGAAATGTAATTTAGGCTTCTAAATACCTTAAGTTTTAGCTTCAGTGACTGGATTTCTAATCGTAAATTTGCCGTGATTGACTGAGCTTCAATTATCTTTTTTTTCTCAACTGCTAAGGAAAAGAGTTCAATGAGAGCTGCTTTTCCTAATCCTAAACACATTAGAAATAAACTATCAATAAGATTATTGAATTTTTACAAACATACAATAGTAAATTAGAAACTAGAGGAAGACAACTGAAAGTTTAGCAAATGTTTCAAAAAAGATGAAAATCCTCAGTTACAATACTCACAATTTTTCAAACGGGAAACTGCCCACATTTTGAAAGAAAAACTGAAAGGAATGTGTGTAATCAAAAATAATGTCATATAATGCTCACAATCTGTTATGTGGATTAAAGAGAAAAGAAATAGATAGAGATCTAGTTGCAAGTTACAACGTATACTTTTAATTTCTATTTATTGGTGGAAGAAATAACCATCTCCAATCCTTAAATTAAGATCACTGTAGTCAAGAAATATAACTAAAAGAACATTAGATTTTATTCAACATAACAGTAAAGCAAAGGAGTATTTTTTATTTAATATACCAACATTACAAGTTTTACTACACCTTTCATATGATAAACATAATGCTGACATAAGAGACGTGGAGTAGGAGATGGAAGACAAGACAAGGGTAAAATTTTGTTCATTTCAATTCTAATAAAGGCATGATATGTTTTATTTTTTGCCTTGGTATGATGCTAAGTAAGGTAGGTTTAGCCATTATATAGTTTTCAATGTGCTGTCTAGGCTGATTTCACCAGAGACGGAGTATTTCATCTAACTAGTTAAAGCAACTCTTACCAAAATCTCATTAAAAAAAATAAACTGATTGTAATGTGCAAAAAAGAGTTGAAGTAGGTGTAGGAAGTTATCGCCCAGGCCTTGCCCAGAAAAATGAAAATTCCTAGGAAATATTGAAAAGGCAGAATATTTCTCTGGATGTGAAAAGAAAGAAACATGTTTTAAAAGACAGAATAGCTGTCTGTAGCTTCCTGCCCATCCCCACTTTTGTCAATGGGCTATTAAGAAGGCCAAGCTAGTCCACTTTACATAATAAAGGCTTCTCCACTGCAGCTGCAGGGGGATGGGATTAAAAGCATGATAATATTGGCCCCAACTGACCACACGGCATCTGAGAACTTAACCAAACCTGGATTCAAAACACAGCCCAGAGAGTTGCCCCTGCATGGCCCCATGGGAGTCTGACAACCAATCAGAATAAATTTCTTACACAGGAACAGGAAACAGAGAAGTGGGACTGAACAGGTTATAAAAAGCCTAGCAAGCCCCTCCCTCAGCCCTTCTGTTCTTCTCCACCAACATTGAAGCATGTGATCACCTTTTCTGATCAGGGCTCAAGCCATGTGGTCTTGTCCAACAATAAACCATCTTTCCAAGCAGCCTCCATGTCTCCAGTGTCTTTTTCCCCACTTGGAGCCGAACCCAGAAGGACATTTCTTTCATCATGGGAAGAGCAAGAAGTTTTGCACAACATCCACTCAAAACACTCAGGTAATTTTTTCAACATTCATCTCTGATTGTATGCTGAAGATAAAATTCATAAGTAATTAGTTTAGGTATGCTGATTGTATCAATTTTAATACACTCCACATGTGTAATTATAATCTCCTGGTTCTACAGTCCTCTTTTCCAATAATGTCTTTTTTATATCTAGAGATTTTGATTTTATTGATTAGAAAATTTATCACTAAAATCTTTCTCACTGTACCGTTGTGCAGCTTGCCTTTGTGTTTCAGGACTCCTACAAGGTTTGTAAAATGCTGGCATTATACAGAAAGATCCTATTTATTTTCCCAGAGCTGGGCTGAAGCAAGAAGTCATTGGTAAAAAGTCATATGGCTCTCAGCTGCACAAACTAGATTGTGGCAGGACATTAAATGGTTTAAATTATTATCTCTTCCAGCAAATAACAAACTCTCAAAGTATGAAACAAAATGCAGCACATCTATGACTCTAATTGCTGGATAACAATTGAACAATCTGAGTATTAATGGATTTCCTTGTAAAATAAGAATTTTAAAGAAGTTCTTGTGTCCTAATTTTGTATGTGCAAAATTGATGTTCCTGCTTGAGGTGGTTTTCTGTTAATTTCAATAGCAAATGAATCTTGCTGATTTGAGGATGGTTCCTGTAGAAAATGCATGCTGAAGCAACTCAGCTTTCAAATCATATTTTCCTTTTTTTATTTTGTAAACCAATGTAGAATTTTCCTTGAATACCCTAACTGATTTCAGAAAAAACTGTCAAGACCATTACAAATCCTTAAACAGATTACTCCTCTTCCTCCTCCTCCTCTTGGATGCCCCTTTCTCCTCCTCCCTACGCCAGCAGCCTACAGTGATTGGTGCTTTGCAAGTCCCTGGCCTTTTAAGGGCTACCAACCGGTCAATCTAAAGTGACAAGCAAGTGAAGACCCTCGCAACAGATGCTGTCACAAACCAATCGTCTCTTGGTTCATCTCTTCTGGAAACACCCGAGAGCCAATGAACGGGTAGGGGAAGGACGAGGGACCAGCTGAACATAGAAGTGGAGATGCCCTGGCGATTCACTCTGCTTGCCAAACTGCCGCAGAGTCGCTAATACTCTGGTTTTTTGGGTGCACTGGACGCTGCAGCCACGCTGGGTCTGGCGTCAAGTCTCTAGTGCTGTTGCCAAAATGGTGATTAAAGTGTTTGTGGCAACGTCCTCAGGGTCGACGGCGGTAAGAATATCTATGTGATTTATGCTTCTCCGAAGAAGTCTTTCGGAAGCTAGTTTCTTGCTTTCTTGCTGTTTAAGAAAGAGGTGTGATGCTGCTCCGCGGTCTGAGCCCATGACAAAAAAAGCGCCCCCAACTCTATTCGACTCTACTCCTCTCTCTCTCTCTCCCCTCCCCCCTCCCTCCCTGCCTGCCTGCTTAGAGTGCAGCCTTATTCGTCCGTTGTTGCAACTGAAGTTAATGCCCACAGCCCTCAGCGAACATACAAATTATTTATTTCATACAGATGGAAAATGCACAACATATTAGTTTTATTTTCAACAATCTTGGTAAGGACTGCTTAAAGTATGCTAATTATATGTTTGGAAGAGAATAACAGTCTATTGATTACATTAGTGCAGAAAATACTTTCTCGTAATAGAAATATGCAGTGGATATATTAAAGGATTCCTTTTTACAGCTGTACACATATCTCCACTTTCTTTTAAGGTTATTTTAAGCTTTCCTATCTCAATATCCTGTATCTTGATGGTGATATCTGTTTTCAGAACTATTATGTTTGCTGAAGTGAAGAAAGAGTAGGCAAAGGGAAGGTGGGAACTGGGAATGAACAGTTTCCTTTTATATCCAGTTCCCATATGAGCTCAAATTGCAGTCTTGGCTGAGCAATCAGTCACAGTGACAGATCTAAACAAACTGGCTGCAGTCATACAAAACTGATTTCATTGCTTGCTGGCTTTCATGAAGACAACCTCAAGAAGCTTCCAGAGAAGAATGGTTGGCAAGCCTCCATTAAAGAAGTTTGGCTGGGTTTTTTTTCTAGGCTGAGATCCGCCAAATAAATAATGGCAGTAGCCTGTGAGAAAATTGTCTGTATTTCATGGTGTGCTCAAGGAGGGGGGGGGGAGTGTGTAAAGGAGAACCCCCTTTCCCCCTGTGTAGTAGGATCTTGTCCCTTTTGTGCTATTCTTAACTGCACCCAGCCTCTTACTAGCCCAAAAAGCTGTGACCAAGGGAATCTGGAAAGCAAGGACTTTGGGCAAAAATACAAGCACTACTGCAGGGAGAAAATAGCATCTTTCCCAATAATATTTTTAAGCCTTGCACTTCCCAAATTTTGTCTGCAAACCATTCACCCCACCCCATTCCACTTCTCTGTCTCTTCTCCTGAGTTTCTGTTCTTCATCTCCTACCCAATTTCTCTACAAATTGCTATTGAGCTAAATGATAATAGAATCTGAATGGTTCCCACACAGTAGCTAAAGGAACAACTTTGCTGCAGTTAAACTTGCATTTGAATTGGGGGAAAAAACCAATTCTAAAAGAGTGGGAAAAACTTGTTGCAATGAAAAGACTAAACTCCTTCAATAACAAAGGACTGTCTTTCAAATTTATTTTCTGCATGCCCTAGGCGGGGAGAAGTTTGGGCATTTTCAGTTACTTTATAAGCCATCTTCCCTGTAAGGTGTTGAGCCTAATAAATTTGATCTCATAGGGTCTCTTTTGTGTTCTAAGCATTTGGGAGTAGAGGGCTTTCAATGTGCATTCTCCTGTGCTTGCTCATTTTTTCACCTGCAGATTATCTTAGAACTGAAGTAAGGATGCAAAAGGGATGAGAAAGTGGGGAAGGGGCTACAGATACACTCCCTTTTCTTCTTTTCCGGCCTCCTTGTTATGTTGAGTTCTGGAATGTGAGGCTGGTTGGGATCATATCCTCCTGATATTCTGTGTGTTTATAGGCATTTTCTTAATAATTTTTTGCTAAGGTATGCTTGATTTTTAAAAGAATATGCTTTGTTTATAGGAAAGATGATTGATAGCTATGTAAATGGAATATTGATAGGAAATGGACAGATTATATAGTGTGTGATGTGTATGTATTTCAAGATCTGAATTATTTCTCTCTTTTGCATTCTGGTTCTAGCCAAAGGATCAAATATATAAAGCTTGACATGTTTCTCCTTAATATAATTTAAGATCTAATAAAGCATGTGCATTTGGAACTCCTTGCTACTTACAAAAAGGAGTGATAAATTATTGTTAAGTGTGGGTAATGAATCTGTTGTCTTTTTCCTTGGAGCAAAAGAAAAGGAGGCAAAGGGTTTTTTGCTTGTTTATACAGAGCTAGTTTAGTGTAGTAGTTAAGCCACTGTGCTGGAAAGTAAAGGAGATTGTGAGTTTAGGTCCTGCCTTGTCTATGTGGCCAGGCTAGGTGACTTTGAGTCAGTCATTCTCTCTCACCCCAGGGAAGAGGCACTGGTAAGCCACTTCAGAAAGATTCATCATTAGATTCAGCAGGCCATCTACATTTAAAAGCCAGTATTTTGAAGACAGCAAAGTCTACATTTTGAACACAGAGGACCACTGGTTTGAAAGATGGGTCAAAGAGGCCATCTATGTCAAAATTGAACAGCCCTCTCTCAACAGCTCCTGAGAGTGAGAACAATTAATTCGTGGGCACATCAGTGAGAACAACACTGGAGGTTTTTAAGAAGAGATTGGACATGTCTGAAATGGTATAGGGTTTCCTACTTGAGTAAGGAGCTGGAGTAGAAGACTTCCAAGGTCTCTTCCAACTCTGTTATCCTGTTATATAGGGTCCAAGGTACAGACTGTGCAAGCAGTAAGATGCAAACAGGAACAACGTATGCTGAACAGCCCAGCTAAGTAGCCAGCATTGCATACAGGAACATCTGCACAGTACATTCTCCCAGGTCCAGATGGGAGATTATGCAAAAAGTTATGGAGAATAAGAGGGTTAAGATCCTGTGGGACTTCCAGATCCAGATGGACAGACACATACTGACAACCAAATATTGTGGTAATAGACAAGGACCAGTGGTGATGACAGATGTAGCAGTAAGACATGACAGCAACATTAGGAAGGAATATAAAAATGCTGAGAAATTTGTTTTTCTTAACTTGAAAAGGAATGATAGGATTAAAATAACAAATTCCCTTCCTTGCCATTTTTATAAGATTAGAGAGAATATAAAAAATGCACTAAAATGGAAGAATTGTCACCTCTAAGAGCCCTGGATCAAAATGGCTATAGACTCGGGTTTTTTGCACTGTGATTTAATCACATTTGCAGATACATTGTTTAAATAACATAGAAACTGATGTAGAAATCCTATGGGCACAATGCTTTCATCTGTGAAATACAGATAATGAACATAAAAATAATTCCAACAAAAGAAATTAAAAATAAAACATTTTAGAACACAATCATGATTATAATGTTATTTATTCAGTGGAGTCCAACTCTTGTTAATTCTATGGGCCAGGCATCTCCACATCTTCCAGTCTTGCTCTATTTCTTTGAGTTTATCTATGATCTGGCTGATGTGAGCTTTGATAGTGTTCAGCCACTGTGTTCTTTGACAACCTGGTGTTCTTTTACTGCTGACTCTTTCAAACATAATTATTTTCTCCAGTGAATTGCCCCATATGACATCGCCAAAATAACTGAGGTGCAGTTTTGTGATTTTGCCTTCTAGTGGCATGTCTGGTGTTATGTACTTGAGTACTTGCTTGTTAGTGATCTTTGCTGTTCAAGGAACTAGAACACAAATATGTAGTTTGCACATATAAATGAAGCAAGAAATAGAATTCTAGTATGGGTACAAGTATTGTGTCTTTTCCACAAAAATATTAACATTTCTCAACATTTTTGTTTGATGATCAGAGAATATATTATTTTATAGCAGTCTGAAAGAAATCAGAAAGCCACGTGCTTTGCCAGTGTTTCTTTAGAGGTCCCTTCTCTTTCTAAATCTGTACTTTCTATTATCCGTACTGTAGTTTCAATTTAGCAGTTGAACCAAATGACTTATCAGGTTCCATTGTCCTGTTAAACTCTATTTTGCTTAAAGTTCTCAATTCACCTTATTTCCAATCTGAAGTTTGACTTTATTTTGATTGTTAGTCAATAGGAATTTGGTGATATAAGGTATATTCCACATTTTTTATTGTTTTTGTTAGAAAAACACTAGATTCCTTCAGACCAAGGTAAAGCATAAAACTGGTTATTTTTGAATCTGAGCACATAATTCCAAAAGTATTAAAAAAAGAGTAATTTACCTGAGGAGCTACAACTAAAGCCATGTTATAATTACCATAAATCACATTGTATATTTACATTCCAACAACAAATCTATTAAAAAATAGGAAAGTGACAGTATTAATGGTCCTGCTGGTACAAAACTTAATTCTAGATGCTTCGGTAATTGTACAATGAAGCAATTTATTGTGAAGATCAAATCTTCAGTCAAGGTAATTTGATGAGTAGTTTCATTGGAACAGATTCAATTATGGTATATGCTGTTGATTTTAAATTTTTATCTGATATTTTTCTTCCTGAAATCAACCAAGCAACAAGAAGTGAAATGTATATATAGAATACAGGTAATCTTAACTTATAGCCATTAGTGACCACTCGAAGTCACAACAGCATTGAAAAATGTGGTTTATCGTTTATGACTGTTTTTCACACTTGTATGGGTTGCAATTGTGGTTTAAATTTGTACACTTTTTTGCTTTTCTTTTTAATTCAGTTTTATTTTGTTTGTCTCCAATGTGATTGGTCTACCTCTCCACAAAGGAAGAAGAAAAGTAAGGGCTAATTTCTATAGTCACACACTCCTCAAGACCACAAATCTACAAGATAGCCTAACAGAATTTCTTTTGTTTCTCTCCCTGATTCTTTTTTGTCCTTTGAAATTAAAGGACAAGTAATACAGGATGTGGAGCCCAGGAATTGGGGAGTGGGTGCCAAGGGAAAAAGAAATTTAAGACTTCCAATCTTTCATTCAATAAACTCACCCATCCCACTAGAAACTTTGATTTCAGTACTGCTAAATCTCTGTGCTGAGGCTTCAAATTAATTTGTAACAAATAAAAGCTACTTAATTAAGATTTGGGCTTGTTGATTTTTTTTCTACTGGATGTACTCTTAGCATTTTGGTCTGATTTAAAATCTGCCTGATAGTTTCTGAACTAGACTTAAAAAAGGAAGTCATAAGAAATATATAGAAGGCTTGAATAAGATTAAGGGCTGGATTTGAACGTTGTCCTGTGGTTAAATGCATATGTTTCTATTTGTAAATGCTTGGAAGTATGACACACTGAGTTTATTAGGATTAAGTTTTAAGTAGATATTGATAAGTTTGCACTACAAATCAGTGGTGGGTTGCCAATTTTTTTTAATACTGGTTCGGGCATGCTCCCACGATGCTTCTGCGTCCAGGGGGGTAGACAGAGCTTCCCGACGCTGCTACTACTGATTCGCCAGATCCAGGCGACACCAGGAGCAACCCACCTTTGCTGCAAATGCAATGCTGCAGATATATTAATATTTTTCATTTACCTGGACATTTTCATATGGAGTTTGTTCATAGGCTAGGGTCATTTTATTTCCTTTCTGGTGATTTATTTATTCATTGCTACTTATCATTTCCAGTTGCTACTTCAACACTGCTTGCAACCAGTATCAGTACAAGATTTGGGGTTAGAGAACAGGAGAAAGGTACTTTTAATCAATCTCCCTTTTTCAGGAGATTCATCTCTTCCTTATTCAGATTTAGTTGCTTACACCCATTGAGTCTAAATATACAAAAGCATTGAAGGAGACAGCACCAAACAAATAGAGGGTACTGCTTTATCCCTAGGGGTAATAGTGGAACACTTGCAAAAGTTCAGACTATGATGGATGCCCAATGATCCTCATTCCTGTTGTGTGCTCTGCTCTTGGATATCATCAGATAAAGTTCTTATCAAACTAAAACACTTCAAGCCCTGTAAATGTGAGACATTCCTCCAATTCCTTATAAATGAACATTGCTAAGTGGATGCTAACCAGGGTGGCTAAAAACAACTCTGTTACTGTTATGCTCACAAATTATTTTGTGACAGGAGTATTACATATATGCATTCCAAGAATGCATGACCTTGTCTTCCACCGGAACAACAATGTAGATAGACATTTTCTCTGTTCCTTTCACTTACCAATATTGTAAGATAAATTGCCTATCTCGTGTAATCAAGTAATTCTATTTGCAAGACATAGCCTGCAATTAAACCTCCTATATTCTAGTAATCCTAGAAATCATCTAGACCAAAAGCTGAACTTTATTTCAGTGCTTGGCAAAGGAGAAGAATTCCCTTTCACACCTGAAGGTAGTATAGGACAGTTGATGTCATATAAGAACAAAGGGCTAGTTATGGGGGCTGGGTTGGGAAAAAGACAAGACATCTGATTTGTATCCCTGCTAGCAGTTCATCTTATCAACTGCCATCCTTATCTCAGTCACATCCAGCGATGCATCTCTCTATTCCTCTATTTTCCTTGTGTAACAGTAAAGATATTGGCTGTTGCTTCTTTCCCATTTAGAGCTTGTTGTCCAATGATAGCAATCGTCAGTTAGCCTTTGCTATTTGGTGGTATAGTATTAAAAAAAAAGATCCATGCTCATTTTAAGCCCGGCTATGACTACATACAAATATCTTAATGATTAGAGACTAAAATACTTAAATTTAACATCTTTTTTGTTATTTCACGGATAATTATTTAGATCTTGAGTTCCAAATTATTGTGGGAAGCCAATTAAGGCATTGACCCAATGTGTACTTACTCTACTTTGAAAGACAAATTCCATGTTGAAGATCATTGGGAAAATAAACCATCAGTATAACAATATCAGCTTAGCCAGGATTCAGTCAGAACTTATCTTCATCCTGGCAACCTCTTTTACAAGAACTAATCATGACTAATCTTGCTTAGTTTTTTTGAGATCAGCCAAGATTGGCTAATGAAGCTACCTGCTTTGGGCTTACAATGTAATAGTATAATTCTAAACACAAATTGGCAGTAAGTTGAAATCAGTAAGACTTAATTATATATAATTATGCTTGCTTTGCAAAAGAATCATCCATTATTAATAGTCACTCTTACTCTCTCACATTAGCATCTGCTCTGTCCTCAGCAAAAGTAGTCTTTCTTTTTGCGTTTCCCATTTAAATATTCAACTGCAGCTATAATTTGAATAAAGTATTGTGCTGTTATGCCTTCATTAAATTGAAATATGAAATAATTCATTTTCTCTCTCTTAAATTGACAAGATTAAAAAGAAACAACAAGAAGTAGTAGGCTTTTTAGAGGCCAACAAAATTGACTTTAAGGAAATGGACATAGCCTGTGATGAAGACAATCGGAAATGGATGAGAGAAAATGTTCCAGGTGAAAAGAAGCCACAAAATGGGATTCCTCTCCCTCCCCAGATATTCAATGAGGAACAGTATTGTGGGGTAAGAAAAACAGTTTAATGTGGTTAAAGGGTAATGTGTTTAAGAAATGCATGTACTTGCTTTCTAAAGTTTGTGAAAAAGAGATTGGTTGATTTAAATTAATTTAGGCCCATCACTCCTACAATGCAGGAGAAGACTGTGCTAATATGTGAGTCAGATGAATAGTTAAACAAGTGACATTCCACAATCCTGTTTCCTAGTTACTTTTCTTTGCTGTATTAGATTGGTGTTTCAAGGGAAAGCCAAGGCAAATCATCAAAACCATAAAAAAACAAATGTTAGAATATTTCCATGTGATGCAACACCTGGAAAAATGCAGCATGTTTCACTAATTCCTTCAGGGAAAAAGTGAAGGCAAACAAGGTCCAGGCAGAAAAAGAACATCATGGCTTCAAAATCCAAGGGACTGGTTTGGTCAAAACTCAGCTGCACTTTTTCATGTGGCTGTTGATAAAAATAATATAACCAACATGATTGCCAACATCCGATGACAGCTACAGCTATGGCACAAGAAGAAGAAGATTAGGTTGGCTTAATTTGAAAAACTAAGAATCATGTTTATGTGCTTTTGTTTCCTTTTTAGGATTTTGATTCATTTTTCTATGCAAAAGAAGAAAATTATATTTATTCATTCCTAGGCCTTGCTCCTCCACCAGGCTCAACGGTATGAATTTATCTTATGGATCTTATTTTTCTTTTGATTTGTCTTGTAAAATTGCTATGCTGTTTTTTTAAAAAATGAAGCTGCAGTTTCAGATAGCTGGAAGCCACTTAGTTCCACTGCATAGTCCAGTGAGCCCTACATCTCCCAGCTCCCTCTCTTTTAAAATGTATGCATGAGACAAGGGCAGGCAACTCATAGGCCCTTCAGATATTATTAAACCCTAAACTGAATAATCAACAGATATCTGAGAGCATAAACTAAGATCAAGAAGCTAGAAAAATATCAAGAAATTTATGAAAAACCAAATAGTTATTCCTTTCCATAAGAGAACATCCCCTCTCCCTGGTACCTTACAGCGGGGGTGGGGAATGATGATCATTTTATAACTTGTGGACTTCAGCTCCTAGAATTCCTGGGAGCCATGACTGGCTCAGGAATTCTGGGAATTAAAGTCTACAAGTCAGAAAGAGGCCATAGTTGCTCACCTCGGCCTTAAAGGAAAGTAGCATTGACATGTTGTAAAATTATGAGGGGAAGCGAGGAGAAAAGACAGAGAAAAAGAGTTGGATGGAATATACTGTATTTCCTGATAATCTTTTACCACACTTGTGTGCTAAATTAAATTTCTGACCATTTTCTTTCCACCCTTATAATGCAATTAATGTAATTTGAAAAACACTGATTATATGGGACAGCTACATGTCCTTCAAGGATAGACTTTCACTTCTGCCAGTCAGAATCTTTTCTTAAGGACAATCAATGCATATTAATAGTAGATGCAATTCTACACTTCTATGTCATACGAACGGGATAATAAAGGGAAAAGAATATTACTTTTCTTTTAAATCAAACAGAGCAGGAATCCTAAAAAAACAACTTAAAACCTTTAGCATTGAAAAGAAATATGTTATTTTTGAATAAATACCAATGTAGTTATAATAAAAAATTAAATTCTATGCAGGACAAACAATTCTCTTACATTTGAAAGAGTTTTTCATGCAGCTTGCCTCCCAAAACTTATTTCTGGCATCAGTGTTTAGTTTGATTAATGCTCATTTACATTCCTTCTTAATTCTAATGAGTATAGCATTTCTGCACTAATCTGCATTTGTAATTTCTCTGAATAGTCAAAAGTAGAGATACAGTATTGTAATACTGCATTGTTTTAAAAAATGATATGCCACTAGCAGAGATACTAGTAAATGATGATGACATTATAGAAATGTACATTCTGTAGAAACTGTTAAAATACTTTACATCTCATAGGGCAGATTGTCTACTGAGAATAGTTTAATTTAAGGGTAGCCTGCATCATACACTACTAAACAGTTCTATCTTTCAAAAAATAAGCAACTGGTCTTGACTACAACTTCCCTCCCCCCAAAATGCCATCCTTGGATTTCTGGCTAAATTCACATATTACACTAAGTAATAACATAGTTTGTTTGGTTTTGGATCAGAGTGATGTATAAACTTAATCATTGCCATTTGCAAACCATCATTCGTACATTAGGTATAAGTATGAATTCAGCCACTCTCTGTCTTTAGCATCTGTTGCCTGAGGCAATATCCTCATTCGGTCCAATGAAGTGTATATAAGGATTATCATAACCAAAGAAGTGCATTACCTATCAATCAAGGATGAGATAATGCTTCAGTGTTTTCTCTAAGTTATTCTATGCCTTCTATTTGTTTTGATGCTGTGTATTCCAGAAAATCAGGTAACAAACAGCAAAAGTTAGAGATCCAGTAACTGCTCTGGTTTTTGCTGCATTTTTAAGGCATAACAATGCAACTATATATGCTGAGTCTATCTATCACTGCAGTGGGTTCAGGCCACAAAACTGCCTGGCTGACTTACTTGTACCTAGTTTCAAGAAGATTTCAAATATTATTTGTATCCTTTTGCACAGGAAGGAAGGATTACAGAGGAAGTACTGATTGTGCCAAATGGGGATATTTCTGGAGAAGAGAACAAAATTGCAGAGGCAACATTTTTTTCCTTTTCTATAGCAAAAAAATATTTAAACCTATGTGTATATGCATGCATGTCTGTGTTGAATTTAGTTTCAAAGAAAAAAAATCAGAATTCTTAAGTAATAGGTTTTATCTGCCTGTTATTTATAAAGGCTATTATGGTCGCAAAGATGTGAAAAACACCTGGTTGCCAGTGAAATTCTTCTACTTGCATGCAGGGGTATAGGATGCTTATGCATTATTGCAGAACTGGGGTGGCGTTCTAATCTTCTCAGTTTAAAAAACAGAACTTTGAATAAGAACATAATACTTTATTGGCCAAATGTGATCAGATACAGAAGGAATTTGTCTTTAGTGCAAAAGCTCATTGTGTACATATAGATGTATGTTCTGAGGAGGCCAGATACCAGACCAGTAGATCCAAAGCACAATTACAATTTCATACTCAGGCTTCATGTTAAGTCTGGGAAGTCAGAAGACACAGCTAGCTCATGAGTGCAATATCAAGGGTGGATGGAAAACATGCTCCCAGATTTGCCAATATATCTGTGTGACCTACTCATTAGTAAGACATGAATAAGACTTCTGTTTGAGCCTGATAGCTCTCCAGGATGAGTCAGAATGCTGCTTCAAATATAACGTGCTCCCATTATGTGAACAGAAAAATATGAGTTTGCAGTCCGAACCATTTTAAACTTGAAATAGCATGCTTAACTGAATCACAAAAATAGCCATATTAATCTATTAATGTCTGTGTCTAACCAATGTTAACATGAAAGAGTATGCATAAAGAACATAAAGGTAGATATTACTTAATTATGCCTTTAAAAAACTCAAGTGACCAAATCAGATTATTTTAAATAATCATAATGAGTCAAGTGATTCATCACATTGAGTCATGTGATTCCAGTTCCATAAGGCTTATTAAATATAAGAATTGGGAAATTCATTCAAATTGCTTATTTAATCTTTTTTCTCTAAGTTTCTAATATTACTCATGTTGTTGCCAGGAGACTGAAAAATGTTCAGTTACTGAAGAAAATGAGATACAAGCAGAAGATGAGGTTGAGGCCATGCCTGAGGGTGAGGGTGAAGCTCAGGCTGAGACTACTGAAGCACAGGTTAGTTTCTTTCTCTTGTTAGTTTTATTCAAAACTTTTCTCATTCAATTTTATTCCTCTACATTTTGTGCAAGAAGGGGTCTTTGAATATTTATAAATGTGACCTGCAGCAAGATGGCTGCTGCAGAATTCAGTCTGTCCTCTTCCACTTTCTCTCCCTACTTGTTTGCCTTCCCCTCCCCCCAGCATTCCTATATTCATGCACCAGAAACTGATTTTGGTGGTTCAGCTCCCCTTTCTTTTAAAGAAATATTTTCTAAATGTTGCATTTCCCCTAAACCTTCTGATACCTGGCTGTTCTGCAGGGGTGGTGTTACTTGACTGCACAAGCTAATACAGAGATAGTCTTCAGCTTGCAACCACAATTGGGATCAGAATTTTTGTTGCTAAGCAAGGCAGTTGTTAATTAGTGACACCCAATTTTACAACCATTTCTGCCATGGTTATTAAATGAATCACTGCCATTGTTAAGTGAATCATGCAGTTGTTAAGTGAACCTGGCTTCCTCCATTGACTTTACTTGTTGGAAACCTGGTGAGAAAGTCACAAATGGTGATTATATGATCCATGGATGCTGCAACTTTTGTAAATGCATGCTAATTGCCAAGCACCCAAATTTTGATCACGTGATGGTGAGGATGCTGCAATAGTCATAAGTGTGAGGACCAGTTTTAAGTCACTTTTTTCAGTGCTGTCTTAACTTTGAACAATTGCTAAACAAACAATTGTAAGTTGAGGCTTACCTGGAGTAAGAGCCCAACCAGAGCTAATACATCTTCTTTTGCCCAATTTTCATTTCAACCAAGCACAGTTAGACAGCCTTGTTTGGATTCACCAGAATGCATAAGAATTTGAGGCAGCTCCAAGTTTTTTTGTGCACCAAATTCACATTTTTGTGACCCTTGGAATACACTTTGAATATATTTCTTAAAAGCAGGAAGTACAATGTCCTGCAATTTTGAAGTTTAAACTCTAAAACAGATATAAAATTGTTAAAAAGAAATTTGCTTCACCTATAGATGTGATGGAGTTTCCTTCAGGATTCTCCAAAAAATCAAGTGTTTTTCTGGACTCTACTCTTCATGACTTCAATGAATGCAGTTGGGAGATACAATATGAAACTGTACCTTACCATGCACTGTCCCATTCTTTACATAATTCTAAGCCTCCTATCTCCAGGCAAATGACTGATAAGGCTGATAAGTAATAATTCCTTCTAGAGAAACAAAAATAATTTGAAATTGGTTGCTGTGCAAGGAGCATGTTGCAATAAAAACAATAGTGTTCCCAGCATTGCTGCCGGCACAGCTTTTAAAAAAAAATACATACCCTCTGTTTCTTATTTCCTTATCTTTAAATTTATTTCCAGTTTAACTCAAATTAAGTATTACACGGCAAATACCAATACTGTTGTTGTTCCTCTTGCCTCTTCTACCTACTAGTCCCCCATCAACACAACCTATTTAAACCCTTATAGAAATCTGGATAAACAAGTAAGCAACAGAAGACCTATGGCCCTTGATCTCCTTCCCCAGAAATAGTAATGGGGAAGCTTAGAAGCAGAACAAAACAAGAAAAGAGAGATGGCTAAGATTTACAATATTTGGCACAGGCTTAACCAAAACTCTACCTAAATAAGCCAGATTTTGTGCCCTCTACATGTAGATGGAACAAATATTGAAATTTCATTCATACAGTATATCGGTGACTTTTAAGAAGAAGTGGAGAAAAATAAGGACCTGCCCTATACCTTCTGATTTCTTCTCCAATAGATGGTTGATTTTCAAACCAGTGTTTTCAACGAACTTTTTTAAAAAAAGAAATCTAATATTCATCAAATGCTGAATTCTGTAGCCAGCAACAAATCCTATGCTATGCAATTGGACAGTCAATTAATACAGGCATTGCTGATGGTTTTCACTGTGGTAATAAGAATAACATATGTATTTCCACGGCAGTGTTGTTGTCGTTTTTTGGCTTTCTTTTTAAATCTCTTTTTAAAAATAGTCTTTCATGGTCTGTTTCAGGAACAAGATGAAGAGCAGCCAGCAACAGAAGTACAGTAACAAATTTGAATGCCTTATTTCACATGCATTTTTCCTCTGTGTTCCTTGCTTTTAAATATATTTAAAATACACCATGACAGCTATTTTTCTTCCAAATTAACTTTGGGGATATAAGGATTGAAATCTAACAAGCAACATTTGCATTCAAAATCTCATCATCCTTCACCACAAATAATTCATTCTCCAATCCTGTCCTAATGAAATTAAATAATTTATCCAATCCTGTCCTAATATAATTATTTGCTTTTAAATTATGAACTAACCTTAATTGGCATGTTGAACTTAGGCATGTGCACAAACACAATAGCCTCTCCTGGCCAGAGGTAAGGAGTTCAGAAGGTAGTGAATATTTGTGGTTGATTAGGGAACCAATCTTAAGATGAAATTATTGTTTCAATTGAAGCTGTATTTTATACAACTATTCTAACTTATTTTTATACAACTATTGTATTATATTTATTTATTAAACAAATTTATATAGCCACCCAACTCATGTCTATGTACATAATATATGTAGATCGCTTGCTCTTATGTGTTCTAGAGGCATTCTCCCAATATAATCAGTATAACTGTATGCTGATAAGATTTCTTATGATTGCCTAGTTTAATAGTAAGGCATGAAAGTCAAAGGAGTTATTCTAAACAACTCTTTGTATTTAAGTATATGCATAAATGTGTATAGACTACTGACAAAAAATAAGTATGTTGACTTTTTGTACTAAGAAAAAAAATCCCTGTGTTCTCATTTAATCAGTAGGATTGATTAATTACCGTATTTTTCAGAGTATAAGATGCACTAGAGTATAAGACACACCAAGATTTTGAAGAGGCAAATTAAAAAAAAAAAGTTTTTGCACTCTGCAGACCTCCCCAAAATGGCCTGTTTTTTTTGCAAAAATGGGCCTGCCCACCCCCCCAAATGGCATGAATAGTCTTTAGGGGACTTGTAGAGTGCTCCTATGGGGTGCCCCCCCAAAAAACAAGTTAAAAATGGCCCATTTTTCACTCATTTCTGCCCTCCTCAGCCCCCAGAAGCACTCTGGAAGCCTCCTAAAGGCTATGCACAGCCATTTTGGTGAAGGGGTGGGGTTTCAGAAGGGAAAAATGCTGTATTCAGTGTATAAGATGCACCCAGATTTTCAGCCTCTTTTTTGAGGGAAAAGGGTGCGTCTTATACTCCGAAAAATACGGTATGTCTTTATGTGTTTATGTAAAGAAACAATATTCATAAAAATGCACAAGCATTTTTCTTAAAGGTTACATTTTTATTTAACAAAATGAAATTTGCTGGCAATACATTATAATTGCATATGATATATGCTATGTTCAAATGAAGGAATTCTTTCTTGCTCACAATTTATGTCAGTATTAGAGACCAATTTAACAGTGGCATGTCAAGAGTACTGGACCGGATTACTTTTAAATCAATATGAACTTTGCATTGTATCATAAGCCTCTTTTTTTGTTCCAAGAGAAAATATGCACTTTTGACATAACAGATGTTTCTTTTAGCTCCATTGTTTGACTATCTTCCATTATTTTGTGTAACAAAAGGAAGTAGAAGCAGCAGAGGAAGAAGAAGAGGGAAAAATGGAAGAAGAAGGAAAAGAAGAAGAAGAGGAGGAGGAGGAGGAAGAAGAAGAGGAATCTTAGTAAATTTGTTTGATACTTTTTCTTCAGCAGATGTTTCAGGTAAATAGCAGAGTGGTGTGGTGTCCTCGAGGTGGAGCTTTCGCCTCACAATCAGGAGGCTGTGAGCTCGATCCTAGGTAAAGGCATGTATTTCTCTCTCTGGGCACACTGAGAATATACTTGCTGAACAAATCTCTGCATTGGTGACAGGAAGGACATCCAGCCATTAAAACAATCTGCTAGCTCCATTTAGCTGCCCAAACTCCACCCCACAATGGATTGTGGGATAGATAAATTACGATGATGATGATGTTTCAGGTAAATATGGCAATAGCAATAGCCCTTAGACTTATATACCACCCCATAGTGCTTTACAACATTCTCTGGGTGGTTTAAGTATACTGCCCCCAACAATCTGGGCCCACATTTTACCGACCTTGGAAGGCTGAGTTAACCTTCAGCCCTGTCAGAATCAAACTCCAGGCTGTGGATAGAGTTTGCCTGCAAAACTGTGTTCTAACTATTGTGCCACCAGGGCTCAAATCACAAATATGCTGCTAGCAAATCATTTCTGTTTCTGTGATACCCTAATTACCTCAATTTTCTTAATTGAAAAAGTAAACAAAAATACCTGTAAAATCTGAATAATTGCCATCATTCTTGTTCTAATAAAATCATATAAAGAAAAATAATTTTCCAATTAAAAATGAGGGGTATTTCTTGGCATTTCATCATCATCATTGCCTTCCTAGAGTTATTCCTGCAGTGGCAGGGTCTGCTTTTCATGTCTGCATTTATTGTTGCCATCTTTGCTTCGTTCTTCCCCACGGGCACTATTTTTTGGCATTTGACATTATTAAATTATTATTAAGCCATACGTAATGCTTAGCTCACAAATGGTGCTATGATTGATGCTTAATGTGTATGAACCCACTTACTGTGATTTTTACATCAAGCGTTACAGTTTAGCTATGGTATATATGAAAACAGATCACAATTGTTTGTCAAGTAGTATTGAGGGTAATATTGAGAAAAATGCTGTTGAAAAGGAAAACTGGGAGTCTGGGGAAAAAACAGTTCAGTTTTGTTTGAGAAGGGCAGCCTTTTTGCAATTTTGCATCTCTGGTTTGCTAACAAGCTTAGGTAGAGCACAAAAAGAAACAAGGATAAACCAAGTTAACAAATCATAGTTTAAAAAGTCAGAATTGACACCATCAAACTATGGCTTGCAGTTGAAGATTGGTTGCTAACAAAAACATGTTTTGTTGCTTAACCTGGCATCAGCTATTGAAAAGAGCAAAGGAACAAATAGGCAAACTAATTCTAAATAATATTATCTGTGAACCATATTGTTTTGTGTAATCTTTTGAATGTATTTTCACTATAGGAACTTGGAACTGACAATATCACTGCAGAGTGAAGACAACAATCACTTTCCCTCCACAAAAACATTACTGTTTTTCTATGCAACTCCAGATATTAGCACAGATATAATTTGAGACATTAAGCAGCTCCAAATGTGAACTTTCTACATAAATTTTGTTGCTGTGTTGTATATATACAGTTGTTTCTGCTATTCTGCCTTCGAGTCCAGTGGGGTTTCAGATCTTGATGATCAACAAGCATTATGAGATTGGCTTTAGGATATATGGTTCCTCTGAGCAGGTATTAGTTCAGACTCCATATTGGTTTCCTGAAAGGTACATACTAGAATGGCCAGGCCATTCTCAACTGAAAAACCCCAAAGAATGTTTTCAATGTATGTTGCACAATTTGCTAATCTCTAAAATAGCCGTATAATATACAGCAATTGAAATAAACCCATTTCATGTCAATGGCCTGCTTGTGCTTGTACAAGCATTCATTTGTCAATGTCAGTCACAAATTTAGACTGCTAAAAATCATTATTTTTTTTCTTCCCTTACAAAAAATATTATGTGGTAATCTCCATTTCCCCCTTCTACATTTTTTTTGCCAGTTTTACACTAACTTACATTTTCTTATTATAATTTCACTTTTAATAGAGGCAGGCCTTTTCAAAAGATAGTAATCACTGTATCAGTGTAAGTGAATAAGCTGGAATATTAGGCTTCCCCTCTGTTAATTACATATTATATATATAAGGTCAGAAATATCTGAAAATAATTGATGGAAAACAAAAATGTCTAACCCATTATCTTGCAATCCTTGATATGCTTTGTGGGAAACTATGGACATTAATGGAAAATCCATTGGTATATAAACTAGTAATATCACCATAAAGAAATTAATTGCAACCCCCCCTTCCCCCATCACTATGTGATTACAATAAGGACGAGGCATAGGAAAAGTAATCAAATATTTGATTTTTGCAATTTAGTGACTTTAGTCACATCAGATGAGGCACCGGGAGGATCAGAATAGAAAGTATGTTGGAGATCCATAGACTCTTGTTAATTTTAGTAATACACTATTAATTAGTATAGTGCTAAAGGGACCTTAAATTGAGCTTGTCTCCTGATGAACATATGTAGTTTTCTTGATAGTGTTATGGAAATAACTGTTTTCTTCTGGGATGGTTTTTCAACTTTCCAATCTAGCCTATCTGTGAAATACTCCGATGTAGCCAGCTATTCAGATGCTAGCTAGACTAACCCAACTTGCCTTCTAAGATCAGCCAAACTCTTGCTCCAGCAGGGTAATGGTCAAAGTATTGGAATTAGACTAGGGAGACTCAAATTCCTGATTAGCCCATCTCTCAGGCTAGGAATTTCTCACAAAGTTTCTGTAAGGATGAATTTAGGATAGACTAGTTAAATCTTTAATACTCATCACAACAAATGGCTTGGGGTGCTCCTTTGGGTAAAGGTTAATTGGAAATGAGAAAGAAAAGGGTTAGAAATATTATTTTCCCATATAGTCATTATATTTGAATTACAATTAGGGGAGGGGGGGAAGGAAGTTGAAAATGAAACAGTAAAAAAGGGAAGAGGTAGTCCTCCCAAACCCATGTGCTGCATTACTTATCTTGATTTTGCTTACTGACTTGAGAATAAGTGAAAAGAAATAGAGCCGCAACATACTATAATTAACTCTACATGTAGTTTCTATTTTAGCCATTGGGAGTCATTGTAATCATCAGGACACATCTAGAATGTATAATTTCCCTAGCAAAAGAATATTAGGTTGAAAGCAATCAGAACTGCTACTGTTTACATCAGGAACTAGATAAGCACAATTGTTCTAATATCTATACACTCTCTGTAATTAGCTTAATAAATTGTTGAAAAAATGTGAAGGAACATTCAAATTGCTGTAGGACTGCTTATATACATTGAGGGTGCAGGAACTGTGGTTGCCCCGATGTTGGTGAATTGCAGCTGCCATTAGCCATGCTGGCTGGGGCTGTTGGAGTCGTAGTTCATCAACATCTGGAGACCTATAGATTTCCATTCTGCTAGAGACACAGTGTTAGGGTTTTATCCATTAAACATCAAATCCACCATGTACCCACCAACCAACTTCTAAATTGGTCTCTTTCTGGAGGGATGTGCATTAGCCTGTTTTTGAGTGAAGGTTTAATTAGCAAGTCCATTACCTGCAAGGATTGCACCTTATGTTATTTATTTATCCCCCTCCCCTTTGTATCATGTAAAAGCTGCTAGAAATCTCAGTGTACTTAAAAATAACTTTTCTATCCAGCTGCCTCTGTTTTTGTTTATTTCATATGTCAAAGATTTGCGAAAGAAAAATATTAAGGGAACTTTTTCAATGGAAAGCACTAAATTTATTCACACTTGAAGGAAATGTAAAATGTAACCATTTGAAAACTATAATAAACTAAAATAGTTTGTTATTGCAGTGCCTATGCCTTTTAAAAGCGCTCTGGATTTTTTTTAAAATAGTAGAATGCCATGGAGAATGTTGCTGGAGTACATAAAAGAGCAAATGAAATATACTTATGTAAATATTCTTCATCATCCTCATGTCTTCAAAGAGTTCGGAATGAAGTTCCTAAAATTCCCAACTACAGAATTCTGGAATTCTCATACCAAGTGATGAGGAGAGCACCAGATTGGGGAGAAATTGTTTTAGCAATAGAGTTATCTCTACAATTCACTTTTTTTTGGAAATCTAAATATACCAAGGCTCTTTTATCCCCATATTCATCAGTGTTCTGTAACTTCAGGGAAATAAGTTTATTGTGACATAATAAATGAAGAAGAGCAAAATAAATTTGCTGTGAGATTACCGTTACCATGCTTGCTATTAGAATCATTAAAGCCATGTTGCTAGATGCATGAATTAGCACTGGAGAATCGGAAATGCATAGCTTTCAAAGATATTAAGTAATATTGATACCTGGACAGGATCTAAAGAACTACTTTGGCCATGCCTTCTCAGAATCCCCTTGAACAGGAGCATTTATCAATGTGGTTTTAAAAAGTCAATATTGTAGTCACTGTAGTTCCAATACAATAGCTCCTTGCGATTGTTTTTCCCCTTCTTTTGAAAATGATTCCATAAATTTGTATATTTGGTATGTGCAGTATCTGGAGGATGCAGTCTTACTTTATTCATTTGAAGGCAGCGGTTGGTACAGAGGAGGAGGAGGTAAGCCACCATCACAACACACAATTCAGTAAAGAATTGTAACATTTATGCAATCACACTAGACAAATCTGAACCACACTTAAGGTACATTATTCTCCCAAATATTTAATACTTAGTATTTATATAACCCAGAATATTACTGAGATGATTCTTTGGGCTGACCTTAAGCAGAACCATTTTCCCTTAAGCAATTGCAAAACTGAAAGTGGTTATTTTTAAGAAAGACCTTGAAGAAATTCTGTTTGAAATTTGTGAGGACAATGTATTTTCTACATCTATGGATGATTCTTTCTTCACCAAAAATTTAAGGAAGTTTAGCTTCAGTAGCTTAACAGTTTTGATTCTTGCTGCCTGATCTAAATCCAACTGCATTAATTTTAACTTAAGTCATTTTGACTTTTTCCATTCTTGAGATGTTGGTATATGCTGGTATAAACACAGATACACCAATGTTGGCAGTACTATTTTCCAGTTGTTTTTCTATTACTGTATGTCACACGAAGTTCATTATTTACAGTTGTTACACACTGAGTTAACATGTTTGCTGTGTTACCTGTAGATAGAGGTTTTTGGTCTTTCCCTCTTTCCCTCTTTCTCAAAAAATCTCCTACCTTTGATAAACACAAAAGGAATTCTTGCAGTGATACAGAAATTTCAAACAAAAATAATTATTATGAAAAGAAATGGGCTAAATCACTAACATTTCTAGAACTAAACATTGTAGAAATGCTAAATAAAATAGATGGCGAATAAAATATTAGAGTTTGGAATGAGGCAGAAAACTTGTCTAAAACCCATAATACAAAATCATTTTTCAAAAACAAGGCATCATAAAAATATAGTGCCTTTTACCAAATGAGCCCACTGGTCCATTTAGTTCAACATTATGGCCACAGATATGGATAAACTGGTGAGAATTTTCAAGGTTCTACATGAGACATGTTTTTAGTCCTGGGAAAAGATGGAGCCCATCCCTTTTTTCATGCTATGGATGCACTTCCTTTAGCCTTTCCCTTGACAACCCAGTAAACTTTCCATTTTTCCACAATTCTATTTATGGCTTTTATTATTTTAAAATGCTAAATCCTAAATGTATAGAATCACCAATGGAAAAAATCTAATTCTTTGTTTCTAAATTCAATTGTTATTTTTATGATGACCATTTATGACTCACCAGAACTCTCTACAATTATTCAGTGATTGTTGAACTTAAATTGACCAGCAAGATTGTCCTAATAAATATTACCCAGTCATTGACTGTTTATTTTTCCACACATTCTTACGGATCTTCCATCTGTTCAAGCTATGCTTTAGGCAGTATTGCTTTCTAGGTATTGGTATGGAAATATGGCTTTTCTACTTCAATAGAGTCCACAGTCTACTATAAGGAGTCCCAGATAATGTTGCAAGATGTTCCAGTCACCATTTTAGACTCCATCCCTGAAGAGTTAAGACTTCAGCAAACATGACTTTATGAGCCTAATGGCCACAGATGTCTGAGGTAGGCCTTCTCATCCAAGTCCTCCTAACCAAGAGCAAGTCACCTTAAACATTACCACTGCATAGTCCATCAATACACTATGGGTAAGAAGTACAAGCAACTCCATACTCTTAATACTTTTTTCTTCTGTTCAAACTGCCTGGACAAGTCCCTGCAATTTTCTTGGCAAGGTTTTTCAAAAGTGGTTTGCCACTGTCCCCTTCCCAGGAGTGAATAAAAGAAACTGGCCGAAGTTTATCCAGCTGGCTTTGTGCCTAACAGGACTAGAATTCACAGTCTCTTGGTTTCTGATGTGATAGATCAGGGTTGTCAAACTTCTGTCCCATGGGCCGAATGCCTCACATGCTGGCCAAGCCCACACCCAGTTTAGCGAAAGGGAAAAAAGTCCCAATATGTCAGGTGACACTGCTGTGACGAAGTGAGTTTCACACCCCTGTGATAAACATTACTTCAAAGTGACTCACTACACTACAGTGTACAGCTCAAACCTGAGGTCAAGTTCCCAGAGCAGATTCACTTGTTCTCTCATTGTGTATCTGTTTCAGACAATATTGTATCCAAAGACACTCCTTTCTTATCATTCCCAAGGACCCCTGTTTCAACTGCTTTTAACTGGGCTTTCAATTTGAACTACAAATAAAATTACACAGGAATTATGAACTGCTGCATTGATATATTTAGTGCTTTGGAATCCAGCTTGTCTATTTACCAAAGGAGAAACAAAAAAGTGGACAGAAATCATTACAAATATCATAAGATTTCCTTTTATATATTTTGGTGAAATCAGCCCCATTCTTTTACATCAAGAGATATTGCAGAAATACTGCTAGACCTAAAGAAAATCCCTCCTGTCCTCTATCTTCTCTGTCACCTGGGTGATGAGGTTCAGATCCATTCCTCCACTATCTATACATGGATTAAAAGTATCCAAGAGTTAAGAGTTTCCATAGTATTGGTCATACTTGAAATGTTAACATTCCCAAGTGAAAAATCCTAAATATGCACATAAACTAGCTTCACGGGAAGGATTACTAATGTGCTGGCTAATCCATAGATGATGTGGAAAATCCATCAAGTTTATCTTGGCCTATCCCATTATCTACAATAGATGCTTTGGAGCACAGTGTGTTGTTTCACTATATAGGATCTGCCCTTTTGCACCCACATAAGCATACAACAGTTTATATATCTATTCCATGCTATTTCAGCTAACATTGCATCTTAACAATGGAATCAGTTTGGCTAGGGCTAAACCTCTTTATTAGAACTAAGATCTTTATGAATCCTCAAATCCCTCTGGCTCATTCATATCGTAATTATGGAAAAACATGCATTAGTTTGCTGAAAAAGTTTGCAACTTTTTCATTAGTAATGAAAATTTGTATGTTACTTTGGTTCAAAAAATTGTGAAGTAAACTTGGAAATGAATTTCAACTTTACTCAGCCACAGACCAGCACATAAAATATAGAAAATAGTTAGTAAAAATAAGATACAAAACAAACACAAAAACCAACCCACAAGCTCAGAGAACAACTCCCACCCTCTCTCTCATGTGTGTATTGTATTTTATATAAATATAAAAATGTCTAAAATATTTAAAAGTGCTTAGAATCAATCATATGGCATAAAGAGCAAATTATTGAGCAGTACGTGGCTATGGACAGAGAGATAGAATCAGACTGATCTGATAAGAGCAATTTAATGTAAAATAAATTGGAATAACCAGGGTATTTAATAAGAAGTGGAGATAATAACTCCTGGAGTGCTTCTGTAGAGAGGATAATAGAGTATAATGTGTTCCATCCATTCAATTATTCCAATATCAAATAGGCATGAAGGGGATTTTTTGTACCTTTCTTCAGTAATGGCTGTTGGAATCTGGCTAAAGAAAAGGCCCTTCTGAATTTTAGGATTCCTGGCTAGTTGGAGAGAGTGTGCAGAGTGGCTCAAGGAAGTATTTCTGGGTAGGATGAAATGAACAAAGTGTTTTTGTGTATGAACAAAAGTGTAGTCCAATCTGGAGGGAAGCATATACTTCTGAAAGTAGGCTTGCAAACTGACAGGTTAGACTAGAGATTTGTTATCTACATTGGAGAATGGACAACTTAAAACAATAAAGCAGGAAAAAGGTTGCTATCCAAATGCAGGACAATGCACATCACCTACAGCAGAATAGAAACATGTACACTCAATGAACTAAGACCACATTCTTGCAAACTTGTAAACTGCTTAAATTTTATTGAACTGGTAAGTTTGAAGCAAATTCTCTATGTAATTCCAACTGTGGTTCTCAGAAAAACAGAAAGCAGAAAAAGAGGGTATATTATTGTCGCCTGACCAATATAAGCCATGGGATATTGGGTTGTTTGCAAAAAATGAGGTCCTTTGGAGAAAATTTCTTCAAAGGTTTTATTAGCCTGACTTCAAGGAGACTCATCCTCTGCTAATTTGATGCTTGAATTAGGAGTGGTTTGTCCCCGGACCTACAGTAGGTAAGCTAAAATAAAATTGATGTGGTAGCTGCTTCCAAGTTGCTGATGTGCAAAAGGTTACAAGGGCGAAAATCTCATTAACTCCTCCAGGTAAACACAAAACACCGCGTACAAAATCACCATCCTCATCGAGTAGAAATTTTCACTTGAATGCTTCCCTCACTCCTCCCCTGATCTTTGCTTTTCTATTATTCTCCTCCTTCCAAGCAGAATCTCTCTCTTGCTACGCGCCTTCAGACCACCACGTGTTTTCCCCTTTCTTCTTGCCTTATAGACCTTGTGGCTCCTGCTGACTTTCCTCTAATCTTAGGCTTCTTTCTCTTTACTTCCCTCCGCTCTCCTCTTCTCGTGCTCCGCTGAGGGCGCAGGCGTTCCATTCCCTTGCTTTGCCTTTGGAAAAAGCAAAACCAATATAATGTATAAAACAAAACAATGCACAGGAAAAGGAGTGAAATTTTAATCATCAAATACATACTTTCTCTCAAACAGGTCTCCCCCTCCCCCAACGCCACCGGAAGGCCAGTATAAACCGACCAAACTAAAGTCTTGGTGGGCATTTCCTCTATGACAGGTCTTGCTCCTCTAATGTAGTTTATGACATCTCCAGGGCATCAGTTAATCTGCTAGCCCAGAATTCAGTTATAGTAACCAGGTATTACTCCACCCACCCCAAAGCACCTTCTATTCATCCGAGAACCTCCAAGAAGCGCTTGGTCTGTGAGCTGGTTCTGGGGGGAGGGAATTGCAATTCATCCGCTACTGAGAAAGCTTCAATGTTCAGGAGTTTTTTTAAAAAATGTCTCGGCCTCCTTTGAAATAAGCTACACTTGCTGCGATCGAGCGTTTTTCATTCTCGTCAGCGACCCGAATGTCTCTCTTACGGTTCTTGCCTAGACAACTGTCAACGGAACCTCTATTTTTCCTCCTTTTGTTTATGGCTCGGTTAGTCATAAATGATGACCTCACGGCTTAGGTTCTTTAAAAGGTGGTCGATGAGATTTTGATTTAGTACCGTATATTGCTCCGGGGACGTCTTTAAGACTGAAGGTGAGGCACGAATATGCACAGAAAGTGATTTACAGAGTAACCCGACTCCTGTTTCCTCAAGTCTCGACTTCTAGAGAAATGCAGGGCTACGAAGATGCTCTGGAGGAAAATCGTGGAATATTGCCTGGTAATAGCTAAAGGTGGGTCGTCTTAATCTCTTTTTCTCTTGAATATGAAGTGAGAATATTTACAGGCAGTTCCTAACTCCCCTTTTGCTGCCAGTCAGACGTCGCCGCGGCAAGAGCTGCTACCAGGGTCTACAGACAGTGCGGGTAATTAGGCGCGATTTCATTGTCTGGACGGAGAGGATTTGTCTTCCGAATTCAATCAGTTTAAAGGGCTGTTCCAGATGGAATTGGCCCCGGGATGGCACCCGGAGCTCCAGGAACTGAATGTCAGAAATGTTTTTTCCCCCCTGGTTTTTCGGGGATTTTTTCCCCCTTCGGAGAAAAATTCGAGACTATTGATTTGATATTTTATACAGCATAGCTAAAAGAACCGGGAGGGGATTGGGGGCCGCGTTGGATAAAGGGAAGGGAAGAGAAGGAACCTCGGGATTTGTTTTGAGGGACGGTGGGATATTTCAAAGCCTGGTCTCTTCTGTTTTCATGTGTATAAAAAGCTGAATCATGCTTTGATTCAAAGGAAACCTGATTTACGCGGGCCTTTTTAAAAAAATGCTGCAAAAAATGAAAGGAATTAATATGCCAGCTTTCTTCAAAAGAACAGCTCAAATGCTCGGATAATGGGAAAACGACTAATGAATCAACCCCAGGAGAGGACAAAGGTCTTTTGTCCAAAAGTGTTGCAGTTTCTGGATGATTATTGGAGAATTCAGAAGCTGAACCCGGGAAACATTCTCTCCTGTAAATTATGCAAATGCACAAAACTTTGTCTTCCTGTCTGCCTAGGAAACACCTAAGTCCCCCAGGTTTTCACATTTTCTGATCAGAGTTGATCCTGTTTAAAGGGCATAATTATCAAGTAAGATAGGAGCAGAATCTCCACAATGCATTTAAGAAAGGCTAATGTTTTAATTTTCCAAGGTATATATTGATCCTACCTTCACAAAGTGAAAAGTGGTTTTTGAGTGAACCAACTGAGGTTGCTTTTTTGCTCAGGAAGGACAGAGACTTAGAAATGATTCACTGAATTTCACTTGATTGTTCTAAATAATCAGAATAGAAATATCTAAGATATTTGCAAGCATTAAGGAAAAAAATGATGTGGATATGTTCTTTTGCTGAATAATCTTTATAATATTTTTGTTATCTGTGCCTATATCTGCTAAAGATACTGCTTAGCAAAATATAATCAAGAATTCAATCTTTTGCTCAGGACTACATGCATGCATGGACAATATAGTAGAGTTTGAGTCTGGAGAAGCACCTGGAAGTTCAGAGAACAGAATATTACCAGTATCCAGTAATCAAATTGAGCCTGTGCCAGGTGAAGTGCCTCTGATCAATAGAGGCATAAAATTTGATAAATATATATAAAGAAATGAATTTTGCTGGTATCAAGGTGCTGCTGCCTTTACTATCCTGGTGCCCATCTGATGTCTTTGTGCCCACATATGCCTTTATCAACAGAAGCAGGCTAGTTAGCAACCATTGGAATTTGACTCCAACCAACCAGGAAGAATGCAGTTTAGCTGGGGAGGAAAGTAAAAACATAGTCATGCTTGACCCTGGAGACTTAATAGACACAACCAGAATAAGTTAAAAGGACTTTGGGCATCTTCTAGTCTAAAATAGGAGACCCTCTACCATTTCAGACAAATCATTGCCCAATCTCTTCTTAAAGGGTTCCAAATAATAGATCCATGCAAACAAAAACTCTGAGGCAGGTGGATTCCTCAAAGAATAACTTTATTGGAAATATCATATTGGCACATATCTGATGAAAACCAACTCGAGGGGCCCCTTGGTTTTTACCTACTTAAAAGTGAAAGTTTTTCCTTCAACCCCAAACAATCAGTTCCATGGCCCAATCAAGGCATCGTCTGCTGGTCTGGTGACATCACTCCTCCTTCCTCCAATCAGGTGAGAACATCCTTGGTTCCCAAGAAAAAGTATTTTATTTTGACTACACAACTCCAGTTATGTCTAATCCCCCCTCCCTATCCTTCGCTCCAGTGTGACAGCACTGAAGCTCCAAGATGGTTTGGCCAGATCAGCTTCAGGGTTGACACAGGACTCTAATCAATATTTTCCATGAATTTTAAATCAGGCTACGGAAATTTCATATGATGTAGTGATTTAATAGATTAAATATTTTTAATATTTATTTTATGCCATCATGACTAATTTTTATTCAGTGTAGGAATCTAAATTAAAGGATGCCTGGCTATATTGGCTTGAACACATATGCTGCCCAGAGTCACCTTGTGTGAGATGAGCAGCCATATAAATTCAATAAATTTATATTTGATAAGCAGTGAAGAGAAACCCACCACCTGGATAATTATTTCCATTATTAAATTGATCTTTAAAATTAGGATTTCCCCCTCTAACATTCAATTGAAATCTGCCTTCTTAAAACTTTAGTTGATTATTTTTACTTCCTGCAGTCAGGAACCGTCAGAAATAAATTTTGATATGCTATGGTATGTCAGGATGACCTAAGTAACTCATATAAAAGTTCCTATGTTAAATTGTGTGAACTTGGCATGCAGATGTCTGAGGAAGTGTCTGGTAGCCTTTAAAGGCCTCTGGCCTCTTCTGAAAGATACCTGGAAACACATTAGGTTTTTAAAATAAACTTGCTGAAATTGTTTATGTTCGCTAAAAAGAGGAAATGATAAGGGACATGACAAAAATATTTTAACCGTTTCTTTGGGATTAGGTCAAAGGGGTGGGGGAAATATCTCTGCCCCTGAAGTTCCATTGGGCCTAGCTTCCTCAGGCTTTCTAGATTGCTTTTTACACAGTAAAAATGTATCTAATTTGCCTTTGGGAAAGTATAATTTGCAATCTGGAGTGCAATTTAGTCTGTAGAATTATAATTACTTCTTTGTTCCTTAAATTGGAATTAGTGAATCTATCAATATCCATTTTGCTAAGCTTTTTTTCCTGTTTTTTTAAAATTTATTTGGTATTGAGCTATTTTTTTACCAGTCTGATATTAAAAAGATCTGCATCAAAAGTTTTATTTAATGTGTGTGTATTTCTTCTAATATATTTTAGCAGATATTTTCCCCTAATAAATAAATGTATCTTCCTGCTATACTGCTTTTTAGGCATTTTATTATATTAGGATTTTTTTGTATGCAGTTTTTTCTAACATATATTATTGAATATGTTTTTTGAACTTCAAACTGTATCACATGATTCAGAATATTGGGGGTTTTAGATCAAAGCTGTGTTCTGGTTTGTACAGAGTTTGGGAAGGTACAAATTAGGTAAGTTTATATTGCTGCATAGTATGAACCAAACACATTTCTCTTTTTCCCCTGTATCCAGCTGAAAACACTTGTCTAAACTGTAGGATGGGAAAGATTAGCAAACAAACCAAAAATATAAATGAAACAAAATGCCTCTCTAGCCAGGCTTGCATTATAGATTTAAAAAAAAGAAAACAAACAAAAAATGTAGGAAAAATAGAACATAAAAGGAAGTATGTCACTTCCACTTATGTGTTGGAAGAGTATGTAAACTCAAACTAAGAATGAATGCATTTTTTCTCTTCTAAGGATAGAATTATATCTGGTGTTAATTCAAATATTTTCTTGATTGGGATTTTCTTAGATGCTGAGCTGGGAGACAAACAGTCATACTCATCAGTACATTCAACAAGGTAACAGGAGTATGTAGGTAACAGGAGTATGTAGCACATATTTTAAGCGCTACATTTGAACAACCAAGTACAAAATTGGGTGCCAGAATTGCTATAAGAGAGAAGAGAACTCCAATCCAGGAGATGAAATATGGCAAGCTGCTTTTTCACTTATCTTTATCTCCATATATTAGAAACCTTTTCATTCACAAGAAGAAAAAAATCTTAAACGTAAAGTGAAATAAGTCTTAAACTTGGCCTAGAACAGGGATGTCAAACTCAAGGTGCTTAGATCTGACCCATATAGAAGAAACCAATATTGGTGGTAGCAAACGGACAGCGGCGATCTGTGGCATCGGAGAATGGGTGGTGCTAAGTGGTGGCAATCCCTGCCACCTAGAACAGCTGATTGGCAGAATTGCGCGAGGCCGATCCAACCACCAATCAGCAGCGAAGGCTCCAGCGTTCCCAACCCCCGTCTCTCCCACCACACTATTCGTGCTATAAGACGCACAGACATTTCTACCCACTTTTTTGGGGGGAGAGGGAGTGTCTTATAGTGCAAAAAGTAAAGTGTATCACCCAATTACTGTTTTTTTCTTGTCCACCTTGAAAGGCTATTGATTTTGTGTGATCATACGACACCAAAAGTAAACAGGACATTTTAAAATATGCAAATTTAAAAATATAATTTTAAAACATTCAAAGTATTTTAAAAAAAGAATTTGAGCCAATGATGGAGCATTATAGCCTATTCTCAGATTGTTATAACACATGCAGAGATCTTATTTGTCATCTCCTCACTTAATTTTTTTCCCATTAGCAGTTAGGTTTTACGGCAACAGATCACTGACTGAAAGAATAATATGATTTTGTTCAAGAAAACTTTCATATTACAGAACCTTACTTGAAAGTAAAAACAAGAGCTTTAAGGTTCAGAAACAGCTGCAGATTCATCTAGTCTCACAATGGACATTGAACTGACAACGTCTGCTTTGGGAATGATGTTGCAAGTGCACAGGGCACATGGATGGACTGATTTCTCATTTGTGGGAACCCTTATTTTACACCACCTCTGGCTCCTGGGGTCTAACCATTCTTTCTTTTCCCACCAAATACAGAGCTTCATTATCTTGTTTCTGGTACTTATCTGTAAATGATGATTGAAATATATATGCCCTGCTTAATTACCCAGCCGTAGGGCAATAATGGCTAGAAGTATTAAGAAAACACCTAGTTCTAAATATGCAAATAAATTTCCAGCACAATTTGAAAATGCTTTTAAATGCAACAGAAAATGAGGTCTTTGTAATCAGAAAATGTCATTTCCTAACTGTGTGTGTGTGTGTGTGTTTGTGTGTGTGTGTGTGTGTGAAATCAAATGACCAGCACTAGGGGAAGTGGGAGTAATATTATGAATTTATTTCATTTCTCTTTCATTCTGGAACTATGAATTTTTATTGTTCTAGAATCTTTAGGAGCTTATATCAGGGCCCTGATATGGATATTTTGCCCAATACATGTTCAGCTTTAGTTACCGTAATCATACTGAAACCAGATTTTTATTATCTTGAAGCTTGGGGCAAACTTATAATGTGAAACGATTGCTTGTTTTGTTACTGTAACAGCGACAAGAAAGCCCTTCAAATTTCATCTACATCATTCGGCTTCAGTTTGAATCATCAATCTATTGCCAAGTCAATGCCTTTTTTATTTTTGTTCATACAGAACTAACTAAGCTTCAGCTTTCACATATACTTTATTTCATAACTGTTATCAAGTCTTATACATATGCATGCTAAGCTAGAAATATGCAGTCATATTCCTTTTAGGATTTTTGCCTGCCACACACTCTCTTATTTTACTTTGCTGTTTCATTAGTGGGGAATTGGGAGGGGGAATAATAAGGAGCAGAATATGTTGTTGTCAAAAAAAACCCACATTCCTTTCTAAAAGCCCAAGATCATTCTTTGTCTCCGCACCTCTGCACCTGACCAGAACTAGATGGATGGAAATGCCAGCGTGGCAGTGGAAGATTAGACCATGTGATGGACTTGTGGGTGTGGGGCAAGATCATGAACTTTCAACTGGGTGAAACCCAGGAAGCTTTCAGATTCGGGTTTCCCACAGATGTACCAGCATGTCTCTCTTAATAAATTGGAACTTTGAGGAAAGCTCTGCCTTGAACTCTGATTTAATTTTGGATGATATTTGGAACACTGAGACTAAACATTTCTCTCATCTCTTTCCTCCTATGCTGCCCGGCTTCCAGAGTATCCACCCAGGCTCCTATCTCCCTTTCAAAAATATCTTCCTGCTTAGCCAATTCTATTTTTCAATCTCTCAAAGTACTTTCCCCTTGGTTTATTTCATCATCATTATTATCTTTATTATCTTCTCCTTTTCATCTTGTTGCTTTATTTCCTGTTTTTTTCTGTTCTGTCTTTTCCTCCATTTGTTTTCTGTTGATATGTCTTATTTTAGTAACTCCTAATTTGGACTCAATAGTCCAAATACAATATATTCAAGCCTAATATTGCTCCTCAGGAGGTACAATACTCAAAATTCTTTATATTCCAAACTTATTCATTCAGTGCCATTTAAATAGCCCAGGAAGCTTTCCAAACATCAAAAATCACTTTATTTAAGTGTCTTCCTTATTCCCACAGTTGAGTTTCCAGTAATCATAAAATAAATAATTATAGAATAGTAAGTATCACCACAATCCTTCAGATGGCTCTTGTTTATTTCTCTTATCACAAACTTTCCCAGGCTGTAGGGGTAAAATATATTTTCCATTCATCAGTAGATGGTGCTCTTAGGTTTCAGGGTTGTTTCATAAGTTATTTAATCCAATTTTAATTCAATTTATAGAAGCAAAGTCAGTTATTTAAGTAGATAGTTCCAGCATTTTAAAATGCCTTTCCAAAATAATGCCTACTCAGTTTGAAAGTCCAATTTTCTATGTTTTAAATAGTTTTTCTCCCCTTAGTTCCTTTCTTTCAGGTCTAGAGTTTTCTTCTGTATAATTGTTTGCTGCTTTAGCAAACAATTCAAAGAGTCTCTTTTTCTAGATTCGCTCTTTTTGTTCTTTTTAAGGTTAGGCTCTAAAGAAAAAGGGAATCTTCTCACCCAACTCCAATCACTGTCCATCAACACTGCTCCTGCACTTTTTTGTTGCCTTGGCTGTCCCAGCTTCATGGCAGCCATGATGGCTGCCTCTTCTCCTTGTTGTGGATAAGAGGGAAAAAGCCCTGAGTTGAGTGGAAGAGTTGTGGCTCTCTGCGACCTACAGTGAGACCCCTGTTTTCTTCACCACCCCTACAGGGTGGCTTAAGCTCCTTTCAGAGCCCTCCAATGGGGAGAATGTGGTGCAGGAGCACAGCGATCCTCTCCTCATGTCTGATCTCGCTGCAACATCAGCCAGAAGTCGTCTACCTTTATTTTCTAATAGCCAGGATGCTTTTGGATCTGCCAAATAAATGAGTGTTGGATATATGAAATAGTAATATTCTAAAATTACTGCATGCCTAAAAACTATAAGCTGTATCTCTGAAGTGGTACCTTTTAATTTTTCTCTTGGCCATATTGATGAGAAATAGAATAAAATAAAATAAAATTGATATTCAAGGTCTAAATATTCAAACAATATATCAGCTTGTTCTTGTGTTTGAGAACTATTTGTCAGCATTCCAAATACCATGCAGAATTAAATCAGAGTCGAAGGCAAAACTATGCTTAAAGTTCCAATTTAATAAGACAGGCATGTTGGCATCGTGCTGTGGGATTCCAACTCTGGAAGTTACATCAGAATCCCACCCAGTTAAAAGTTCATGATCTTGTCCCCACAGTCCAATCTTCACATGGTCCAATCTTCTTCTTCCACGCTGGCGTCTCCACCCAGCTGCTTCCGGTCAGGTGTGAAAGTGCGGAGACAAAGGATGATCTTGACTTCTAGTAAAGAATGAAAATAATACATTCCACAATCTCACTCCTTCTATTCCACACTCCCATCGACTATACTTAAAGAAACAGCATAATGAAATAAGAGAAAGTGTGGCAGGCCAAAATTCTAAAAGGAATATAAATGCAGGTCTGACTCTATTATTATTTTTCTATAGGCATGTTGAAGAAATAAGAATTCCTGAAGAAGTACTTTGTCCGACAGGTACTGGGTTTTACATAATGCAGCATTCTTTTATTTCTTTTGCTTATGTACCACCTTTTTCTTCATAGGGTATGTTTGCTTTTCCTTCAATTTGCTTTTGTGTAAATTCCTTGCTGATTGCTCCTTATTTGCCAAAATCAGTCCTCAATTTGTTCTACACCCAAATCTGCAGGGAAAACACTTGGCTCGGATAAAAAGGATACACATTTTTATTAATTGAAGGACCTAATGCAGGGGTGAGAATCAGTGAGTGTCCAAATATTCCTAAGCATATATTCTCAGCATACTACATTGTTGGTTATTGTCTGATTATATACAGAATTGTAGTTCAGCATCAGCTTTGCTCATCCTTCTTTTTATATCAATGCAAGGAATTCATCTTTTCGATGTAGCCCTTTTTTTTTCTTTTTTTTCCCTAGATGGCTTCCAAAAGACTCAAACAAATACTTTTGTTGACAATCATACTGGTCTTTGCTGGCTTATGTTTTTTGATCAAGTGGACTTCAGTTGGAGTATGCAAGTTCTGTCAGACTAAAACTGAGGACATGTTTTTAAAACAAGGCACTGGGCATTTTTTGTTAGTACCTCATTCAGATTGTAGCCAGGACCCTCCATTTCTGGTCATTCTAGTAACTTCCTCTCCTACTGATTTAAAAGTTCGTGTAATAATCCGTGAGACCTGGGGCAAAAAAAAATTAATAGCAAATAAATTAATTGTAACCCATTTTCTTTTGGGAACTACATTGAATCCTGAAGAACAGGTTGCTGTGATTAACGAGAGTCTGAAATATGGGGACATCATCCAGAAGAATTTTATAGATGCCTATCATAATTTAACATTAAAAACTATGATTGGCATTGAATGGATTCACAAATTCTGCTCAGAGCCTAGCTTTGTAATGAAAACAGACTCAGATGTGTTTGTAAATACTTACTATCTGACCGAACTCCTCCTAAAAAAACCCCTGAATACCAGATTCTTCACTGGCTTTTTAAAACTGAATGAGCATCCAATACGGAAAATATCCAGTAAATGATATGTGAGTAAATATGAATATCCAAGAAACGCATACCCTCCTTTTTGTTCAGGAACTGGCTATGTTTTCTCAGCAGATGTTGCCAGTCTGGTATATAGAATTTCTGACAATATTCCCTTTATTAAGCTGGAGGATGTATTCATAGGCTTGTGCCTTGCTGAACTTGATATCAAATTGGAAAACCTCCATTCCAAGCAAACCTTCTTCCCTGAAAGGCTTGAATTTTCATCTTGCCACTTTAAGAAAATTGTGACGAGCCATTTTGTGCAACCTCATGAGCTGAAGATCTATTGGAATGCACTGGAGAGATCCATGGATGAAAAATGCCCTGATGGCTGAAACCCTTCTGAACTGGGGGTAGATGGTTCTGGTGAGGAAATATGTCAAAATTATCTTCAACTAGGCAACAGGCAAAAATCTATAACATTTTTTTTCTTAGAGAATTCATAGTTCATTTAGCCTGATGTTTCCCAGTCTCTGCACAGGTAGAATGTTTGGATATTAATTCCTAGAATGCTTAGCTATGGCTATGCTGGCTGGGGATTTCTGGGAGCTGAAGTCCACCATCTTAAAGTTGAGAAACATTGATTTAGCTAAAATGGTTTTGGCTACACTATTTTGCACACCAATCCTGTGTTCATTGGCTAAGAAACAAGTCTTATATTTAATTGTCTTATTTCCTAATTAAATTGCATAATATTTGCCTTTAAGGTTGAAGATCACATTTCCTCTAATAACATTACCCTTTTGAATGTATCAGTATTTTGTTGTTTTTATCAACAAACAATTTCCACCACTGTTACTAATAATGTTATGTAATGATATGTGGTAAAGATCCTGGGAGAGAGGGCAAAGAGATGCTGCCTAGAGAATGGTCAGATACGAGACATCATAGCCTGCAGCGGTAAGGTGGGGTAAGAAGCTTAGAAGAGATCCTTCCTATTTCTAGGGGCTAAAGGAGGTGGGAGGAGAACTGTATTTTCAAACTTGCAAGTTTCTGTTAATGTAGTCTAGCAATAAAGTAGAATTAGTTGATCTGGTTGTGTTTTCTAGTCTATCTGATAAGGCTGATATATTAACACAAATCCAGGATGCTGTAACATTCCCATTTACTAATGTATGTTAACTGCATTTGTATACAGGTAGTCCTTGACTTACAATAGTTTGGTTAGAGTCCATTCCAAGTTACAGCAATACTGAAAAAGTGACTTATGACCTTTTTCCACACTTACAACCGTTGTAGCATCCCCATTGCCATGTGATCAAAATTCAGATGCTTGGCAACTGACTCATATTTATTGCAGTGTCCTGGGTCACATAATCACCTTTCGCGATCTTCTCACAAGCAAAGTCAGTGTGGAAACCAGGTTCACTTAACAACCGTGTTGTTAACTTAAGAACTGCAGTGATTCATGTAACTGGGCCAGAAAGCTCATAAAATGGAGCAAAATTCACTTAACAACTGTCTCACTTAACAACATAAATTTGGGGATCAATTGTAGTCATAAGTCAAGGACTAGCTGTATTTATTTGATATACAGTAAATAATATTTGACCATTTACTGAATAATAATTCTAAGTCAAGGGTGAAATCCAAGGTTTTCCAGAAATGAAAGTTTCTATTAGCAGAATCAGGAAGGATATTTCTTTCTCCTGTAGCCTGCTTCCCCCCTCCCCTCGCCACATATCAGACTTCTCTGGAGGATGGGAAAAACTGTTCCAGTAGCGAAAGGTAACCTGGGGAGCTGTTGGGAGATAAGAAGAGAAGAATGGCCCATTCTTCCTCTAAGGGTTGGACAGGGTGAGGTTGGAGCCTGGGGACTGTATCATTGGATATAATGGAGAATGTGCTTTTTGGTTTCAAATCTGATAATGTTTTTATTACTATTGTTGTTGTTACTGTGAGTCATCCAGAGTTTGTTGGATGGTTATATAAATCTTTGGAATATATAAATGAATATGTAGAAATATAGGTAAAAGCAAAAAGGTGTAATTTTTTTTAAAAAATGTCCCAGTCATCTTGGACAATTGAAACAGTGCATTTAGAATTCAGATGTAAAGTTCTTCAGTCGTTGCACAGAAATGAATGATTCTATTAATTCCAATGACATGCTAAACAATTAGATTTTTAACTGGCAAATATTGAATATCTTTTCTATTTTCATCCAATGAAGTGCTGTAATATCTATTTTATTAAAACAAAAGAAAACGCATGGCTGGAAATTAAATGCTTATAACTTCCACCAAACTTACTTCCAAGTTGGCCCTTGGTTAGAATTAGATGTACAGATATTTATAAAAAACCAAATGTACAAAATATTTCTTTTTTAAAATGGGCAAGTCTAATTACTGATAAGGAAGTTTATGTGAATCAGGAAAATATCTGTCCTTAACATTCTCAAACATGTAAGTGGTTGCTATTAATATGTTTCAACATTGGCTTTCAAGCTGATTTGACTTGAAATATTCAAAAGAATATGATGCCATTCAGAGTCGATGCTGATTTACAGGAACTAAAATCCAAAGTCTCTATGTTGGGGGAAAGTATAATAAATATTTTAAGAATCTATATATTTTTAAAGGTTTAATGTGGTTCTTGACCATGTCTAGTTGCAGCTATCTAGGGCAGGCCATATTTATAAGAATTCATGAAAAAGAGAGTTTAATTTAAAAAATAAGTCCAATAAGATTGGACAAGGATGGACTAGCCATGCATATTTTGGAATCTAAAGTAAACTAACAAACAATTTGAGTAGAAAGGATATTTTACACACATAAAAATTCCAAAAAATTATATCAGAAGCTATATTACATTGTTTGTAAGAAACGTACATTCTATTATGTAAACATGGAAACTGTAATGTTTAAAATATTATGTTAAATAAAATGCTTTTTCTGTTCTTGGATATTGCATTTTATTGCTTTGGGCTGCTTATATTTTCCTTGAGTATTTAGTTGCATATTTGCATTTTGCATTTTTTTCACATCCAATCTATATATTTTACATCATTCACAGCCTCACTATAAAATTCTTGAAAATGAAACCTCTAATGATGTGCCTGGGTTCAAAATGTGATTCCTAGAGCAAGAAATAACAGCAGTTACCCCAGATTAATTTAATTTTTCAGATTTATAGAATTAAAAATAGAAATTATGCTTTACAACAAAAACTCTATTCTAGTGTGTTTTAAGGAAACATATTTTTTAAATAAATGACTGAAATGACATTTTTATAATTCATACATCAAAAGTCTTGATGAGAAGGAATAGCAGTTCTTCCTCCTATCCTTCAAGGCCACTCCCTCTTCCTGCTACACCCAGGCATCTTTTCTTGTGTTTCATTTCCTACCCTTCCTCAGAAAACCAAGGCTCTTTCAGATTAGTGTTTGAGTAAGGACATTAACCAAAAGTAAGAGGATGGGTTCCATATTTAAACTGGCCCATTTCTTCGACAGAATATTTCTATTTATAGTATCAAAGCTGCAAGGACTGTAATGGACACTCATGCACCTTCTCAACCCAACAGCAACCCTTCGGTGTTTGCACCACTTGCATACCCACCCCATCCTGGCAGCAGCCACCCCTAGCCATGCCATGCTGGCCACTTGTGCATGGCTCCTTTAGCCCTGTTACACTCAGTCAACCTCACTGGCCACTCACACACTCTCATGCACCACTAAGCAGCAGCCACTAATCTGTCAACTGGTCTGTTTGCAAAACCTCTGGAACTTGCAACTTCCTATTGGTTTCCCCACTGACTTTGTTTATTGGAAGCCACCAGGAAGTTGTAAGTAGCTTCTTGCTTAATGATCTGTATTCAGTTAATAATGGCAATGGGACTTTCGAGATTGTTGTTGCTAAACAATGCAGTCATATGATATTGTCCCTTACAACAGCATCCCTTAGAGATAGAAATTCCCGTTCCAATAACATTGTTAACTGATAATGTGATAATTGGAATTGGAATTGGAAAGTTTATTTATAGGCCGCCCTTTTCCCTGGGGGGGACTCAGGGCGGCTTACAATTCATGGGGAGGGGAATACAAACAGTGAGGCATAAAACAATACATAATTAAAAATAGAACACAACATTCATCATTCGGGTGGGGACGGATTACAATCTAACCCCAGGCCTGACGGGATAGCCAGATCTTAAGGGCTGTACGGAATAATCAGAAGCATCAGAAATTATTTGAAGGGAAGAATATCATGAAGTTAAGGAAAATGAAAACAACATCTCTGAATTCAATGGCAAACTACTATTACAATCCTCTCCCCACAATATACTACATGTATGTATCCTTCAGCATATGGATTATCAGAAACTGAATTCAGTCAAAGCAATATTTATTGTATGTTGAAAGTATTTGTATTTATGAATTTTATTATGATGTTATGACCCGGAATTTTAGCTTTATTATTAGCCTTTTAATAAAGGTGATATCAGCATTTTAGCATGGCATCCGTGTCTCCTCTTGAAGTTCAGGAAACGATCTCTTCTTTATAGCCAAATACATTTTTTAATATGCAAAAACTAGTCAATTCAAAAACTAAACAATAAGGGGAAATATTATGAAATCCATGAGTGTTGCAAACGTTAAAGAAGCAAGCTTGGACAGGAAACATAATTTTAAGTGTCTGTCTTCTTTCATGTTTATTAATGTCTTTTATTATTTGATTTATTACTTTCTGACACATCACATATACCGAATGTATCATAATGATACTATCATTTGTTTCTGACTCTATATAAAAACTTGACCTCCCTTAATAAATAGTTTTTTTTTTGAATTTTTTTTTATTGGTTTTATTACAGAAAAAGGAACAAAAAAAAGAAGAATCATCTTTCATTACATCTTGTATAAAGCGTATCCATTGGTCACAAGTACATTTCGTGCATTCTTTCCACAATCACATATATTCCATTCAGTTTGAATTGTATATGTTAAAATTTATATATTTTACTATCACCATACCACCATTTTCATTTAATTAAGATTTCAAGAACATAGCCACCTGCTGGCATTTTTTTCTTCCTCCAGTCTCAATCAATCTGCCATATCTTTACATCTTTATAACATATTCTAAAAAAAGTCAATTAATGGGACATCTAACATTTCCTCTCCCTAACATATGTTTATTATTATTATAGTTAACTAGAGGTTATTTACTATTTTTCTCACTTCTCCTCTCCACAGGCGCAAAAAAGCAACAATCTCTAAACAACAATCTATTAATATGTGTTAACAAAATGACTATTTAAAATCTAAAACAATCCAAAAAATATTGACATTTCTAGTTGATAATCACCAAAGTATACATTAACCTTCCCTTTTGTTTTTGAAGTTAAAAGAAGACAGGAAAAAAAACAATTGTTTGCTATTTATGTCACGTCACCTCTCATTCTAATCCAAGTTATTTATACCTTCATAACAGGATCTAAACACAAATGTAAAAGATTTATAAGTCTTCTCACCAAATTTCAATTGCAATTTGCAGCCCGATTGTTTATCCTAATTAAGGTTATCATTTCATTGTTAATATCATGGCAAATTATATGTTAACGAATAAACATTCAATGATAATCTATAACAGTCTACAAAAATCCCTACTTATTAATCATCAAAAATTAGCTAATTTTTATCATCAACTGGCATTATCAACCAGTGCCTTTCCAGTAGCAAAATGGTCCTTTCTCTCTCGCCAGCAGTTGTGTCAATTCTCTTATTGGCATCTTTTCAGAGTTTAAAACTTTTCTCTGTACCCTGTAGCTTAAAGGATCTCTCATGTAGTTTTGTTGCTCTTTAATTGTTATTGACCTAGACTTAGCTTTGGTTATCAAACTTATTTCTGGATATATTTGTCTTCTAAATTCCATCCTTTTCACTCTTTTTTTCCCTCCTGCATCTTGAAGTTGGAGGAAAGGCTCCAAGTTGTCAAAAACACTTTTCCAGCTTCCCTTCTTTTCGTTTTCACTCGTATTTACTCCATTAATGGGTTCATCTGACGTCTTATCTTTGTTTTCTATATTTCCATTCTCTTCTTTGGTCTCTGGGGCTCCAACCCCCTCCTCTTTTACTGTAGTACCCCATAAACAGAGCTGAGCCTCTTGCTGCTGCAGGCCTGGCTTGCGGAGCGCAAAAAGGGGAGGGGGCCTCTTAGAACACCCCACCCCACCCCTCTTCGCCTTTCGCCTCTGCGGCTTTCGCTCCCGCCTCATCTGGGTTCCTCCTCGGCAAGCCTGCCGGAGCTGTGGCAGAAAGCAGCAGGAGTCGAGGCTGGCCACTCAGGGCTTGGAAGGGGGAGTGGAACACGGGTCATCCGCTCCCGGAAAGTTCCCATTTCCTCCCGGGGCTGCTTGGAGACAGAACCGGGGCTGTGGAGACTCGCCAGCGGCCGGCTTCTCTGTAGCAGGGGGGGGGATAGAAGGGGAGAAGGGGAGCTGAGCCTCTTGCCGCTGTGGGCCTGGCTTGCGGAGTGAAAAAAGGGGAGGGGGCCTCTTGGAACACTCCCCCACTCTTCTCCTTTTGCCTCTGCGGCTCTCGCTCCAGCTTGGGCAGGAACTGGTGTTCTTCTGCTGCGGGTGGGAGTTATTCCTGCTGGCCTGTGGTTCCGGCGCCTGCAAGGTGGAAGTGCTTGCCCTGCAGTGTGGGCAGAAGCCGAAAGAAAGCGCCCTGCTGCTTCTGTCTGACATAGAGGCGTCCTGCGCTCCGCAGCTGGGTCGGACATAGCTGCGGGGTGCGGGACGCCTCTATTTCAGACATAGCTGCTGCAGGGCAGGCAAAAGCCGCTTTCTTTCTTTTTGCCTCACCAGCCATAAGCTTCACCGCATGTCACTGGTATCATTTGTTTCTGACTCTATATAAAAACTTGACCTCCCTTAATAAATAGTTTTTGTTTTGCCTGAAGAAGATTCTTATGAGCTCCATGCCAACCTCAGGGTACCTCAGTTTTTAGATAACAATGTTGGAGCTATAATCCCATTTAGGGGTCTCCTTGATGGAATGGGGGAGGGTCAGAAAAGTTAAGATGATGGCAATGACATTGTGATTGGTGAGCCAGCCAATCAGTGAGCAGCGGGCGGGGCAAGCGTGGTGTGGGTGGGCGGGGGTGGGCGGGAGCTGGAATTGGTTCTAAACAGCTCGGTAGATTTGTGGAACCTCTTCTATAGAAGAGGTTAGAACTAGCAGGAACCCACCCCTGGTATGTATGTATGTATGTATGTATGTATGTATGTATGTATGTATGTATGTATGTATGTATGTATAAATAAACAGATGCTTTAATATATGTGTGGATAGATAGATAGATAGATAGATAGATAGATAGATAGATAGATAGATAGATAGAGATAGAGAGAGCGAGAGCTGGTGTGTGTGTGTGTGTGTGTGTGTGTTCTGGTATAATTGCCAAGTAATAATAATAGAAAATACCAATAGGTATGGTGGAAGGCAACAGGCTAGAAAAGGCTGTAGCTCAAAAGAATTTTTTTTCCATTTAAATTATTCAACAATCTTGTAAATCCCAAATATTTTGTGTGAAATTAGATCCTGTGGAAAGCCTGCGTAGTATAGGTTTGCCATATTTTAAATAGTTCTATGGATGAAAACTGAGATAATTACAAAGATTTCTTTTTCTTTGTCATTTATTAATCTTTGTCCACTCACCATATTTGACCCTCTTTTTTCCTTCTGATTCTGTTAACTCTTTAAAAAACCAAGAATATTGGTTTTGCCGCCCACTCTCGAGACTCAGGGCGGCTTACAGTCCTGAGTCTGGGGAAATTGTTTTGTGCTGACATAAATTTCTATCTGCTACTTTAGGCTGCAAGGCCCAGATTTGCCATCAGGAGGCTTTTCTCTTCCTCGGAGAGAAGAAAGATGGTTTCCCCTGTCATGAAGAGGCTTCAAGCGGCTACAAAGAAAGTAGGTCTTTCACTGTCTAAAAGGCAATGAGCAAAACATTAAAGTGTAGGACCGGGTTATGAGAAGCAAGGGTGAGCCTGGGTAGAAGTGAAGGGCTTGGTGGGTTCAGAGATGGGGCCTACTGTAACTAGGTCTGAAGAGAAAGATTTATGGAGCTAATCTCCATGGAAAATTTTACTTAGAATTTCTCTGTAGAGAATCATAGGAGGAGGAGGAGTGCAAATGTGGCCAACATCTCCTGTAAAAGAGATGGTAAAACTATACAAATATTCTGTTCGGTTTTAATGTTCAGGAGTACAAGTAATTCTTGACTTATACTAAACTGTTCATTTAGTGACAGTTCAAAGTTACAACGGCACTGAAAAAAGTGACTTATGACCATTTTTCACAATTACAACCTTTGTAGCATTCCTATGATCACATGAACAAAATTCAGATGCTTGGCAACTGGTTCATGCTTACGACCATTTGCAATTTTTTGACAAGCAAAGCCAATGGGGAAGCCAGATTCACTTAACAACCGGCTTACTAACTTATCAACTGCAATGATTCACTTTGCAACTTTGGTAAGAAAGTTTGTAAAATGGAGCAAAATTCACTTAATAAACGTCTCACTTAACAGAAATTTTGGGCTAAATTATGGTCATAAGTCAAATACTACCTTTGTATTCCTTTCTGATTTTTTTCCCCTTTGGTGGCTTCTTGACTTCATTTTAAAGCCAGTTGTATCTTGCCAATCACTGAAAACTACTAAAACTAAATCTTACATTTTGTTCAGTGCAGCTTTAAAGCTATTCATTGAGGAGGATGAAAAATTCATGTTTGCATTTAAGGTGCAAGTTTTAAATATGCAGATAGTTTCAGGGTGGGAAGGACAACATTCATATACAGACAAGAGATTCTTATAATTACATTTTTCTCCCTGGTAGATATGAAAATATATGTTATGTGTAGAGTACACACATTTAAGTAAGAGATCCAGCTTAAAAGCCCTTTTATTTCAATCTGCTTACTGTAAACTTGAAGGAATCAATTTTAAATATAGCTCCCACTATTGGGATAAGCAATTCTTTGAGCTCAATAAAACAATAAAACTTAATGAATGTATTGATTTATGTATGTATGTATGTATGTATGTATGTATGTATGTATGTATGTATGTAGCTTGAATCTAGCAAGACTCAAGAGTAGCTTAATTTTTTTGCTTACAGGTAAAAATGTTAAAACAAATATAAAATAATAAGGTAACAAATTGTGGTATAAAATAAAAGCAATAAACTTTAATAAGAAGGAAACTAAGGCCATTGAAACAAAAGTATTAATCATAGAATATCTTTTAGAGCTTTCTTTAAAAGCCAGGTTTTAACAAGTCTCCTAAAACATAACATGGTGGAAACCAGTCTGATCTTGGTTGTAAGCGATTACAAAAAAAGAAGTTCTGTTCTGTCCTTGTAGATGGCAACACCTAAGAGAAGGGACCTGGAATGAGTCTATTATGTTTGATTTATATGAAGGGCAGAAGACATATTTAAAGCTATATAAAGCTTTAAAGACAACCACCAGCACCTTGAATTGTACTTGGAAGCTGGCTAATAATGATGGCCCCGCATGTGCGGTGGAGCTGGAGGACGGGGATGGGTCACGGTTCCCACGATAGCCAACCTGACCCCAGGCGAACCGGTTGTTAAATTATTTGAAACCCCACCAATGGGGATGCTCTAACTATTGTAGATATAATTATAGGTTGTAAGCCACTTTGTTGATATACATACCCTGTTCTCTGACATTTCCTTAATAATGTAATTCTAGCAGCATATTTTGTTATTATTTTTTTTACCAGGGAATATATTTATATTCTCATAACCCTGTTAATGTATTGCTTTGTTTGGATTTCAAATTTCCATACTGAAATATAATTTTTTAATATTTTTTTAAAATTTTAATCAATCTGTATCTACCATCATGTTTTTATTGTTAATCTTTACATTTTACTGACCATTTCATTTCAAGAGTGGCAATTAAAATGGTTTTAATTAATTAATAACAGAATATATGTATGAATATATGTGAATATATTAATTTTCTTCTTTTTCAGATTTCTTTCAAGAGACAGTTTCTTATTTATCTTCTTTTGTTGGTCCTGGCTTGTTTGATCACAATCATCCTCTTGAATTGTGTTATCACATTTATTACGAAGGAAAGTTTTTTGGAATTGCCTGATATAAATTGCCATAAGAATCCTCCATTCCTAGTAATATTGGTATCAACAGAACTTGGTGAGAGAAAGGCCCGGATGGTAATTCGTAAAACATGGGGAAAGAAAAGAGTATTAGCTGACAAACTGATTGTAACTTTTTTTCTCTTGGGAAATCATTTCTGGCAGTATAAACCATTTAATGTGACTATGGAAAGCTTACGTTATAAAGATATAATCCAAAAAAATTTCATAGATTCATACAGTAATTTAACATTAAAGTCTTTAATGGGCTTTGAATGGATTCATAAATTCTGTCCACAAGCTACTTTTGTAATGAAAACTGATTCTGATATGTTTGTGAATGTCTATTATCTGATAGAACTTCTTCGGAAACGAAAGAGTACTACCCAGTTATATACAGGTTCTATAAAAATTAATGAAAAGCCAATAAGAAATCCAGACATAAAATGGTATATAAGTGAAGAGGAATATCCAGAAAACATTTATCCTCCCTTTTGTTCAGGAACAGCTTATGTTCTCTCCTCTGATGTTGCTAGTCAAGTTTATATAGTTTCAAAACATATCACTGTTCTTAAGTTGGAAGATGTTTTTATAGGTATATGTGTTGCAAAACTTAAAATCCAACCAGAAAAACTTCATTCAGAACCTATCTTTTTTCCAGAAAAAGTTGTTTTTTCTCCTTGTCACTACATGAAAATTGTTACAAGCCATTTTACTACTCCTAGTCAAAACCTTATTTATTGGAATGCACTGGAAAGACATATGGATGAAAAATGTTCAAGTGATCAAAAACCTTTCCAATTAGTGTATGGGAGTTATGACAGGCATACTTGATTAGAAGCATATTGTAATTCACTTGCACTATGGTTCTATTGGGGTCTGTTTAGAAATCAATCCCATTGAGTTCATTTGGATTGCCACCTGCTTAAATGCCTATAGTTTTGTAACTTTTCTGCATGTTACATAGGTTCACTTACTATAAAGATTATAAATTGTGTACTATATTTATTTAAATATCGCCATTGCTGTGTACACAGAAAAGTTTTCTCTTTTAAGCATTTTGCAAATTTTCCAACAGAAAGATAATTTAAAGGGTTTTTTCCCACTGAAACTTGTGAAGAAAAATGTCAGGTATTGTTAATTCAAGGGGATCAGCAAATGTAGAGATTAGCAACATTTTAGTAGAAAACAAATAGATGCTGAAGTTGTATAAGATGATACAGAAAATGAAAATTTGTATTTTGCATGAAACCAATTTCAGAATTTTGACTTAACAATGGGCAAGAAATTGTGTTCAAAAAATTATAACCAAGATTTCATAAAAGCACTGTTGTTCCATATTTGTCAAGTTCTAAATTTTGTGTTATTATAATATGCTTCTATAGAACTTAAAAATAAAACAAATAAACCAATAAATATTTATTTATAAACAGAAATTTATTCTTTGCTTTATATACAAAAATGTGTAGCTTTTTTATATGTTGCTCTTTATTTTTGAAACTATGTTTCTTCAAAATTAAAATTAACATAGCTAACCTTTTATCTGTTTGTCAATAAGAGGTTTTGGATAGCAGATGTTCACCACACTGAGATCTCATTTTTTCAAGAAAAAACAATGCTGAAAAATAAATCTTCCACTGACTGTGAGTAAAGCTTCTATACAGTTTCTTCATATCCTTTGGAAGCAAACAGTTTGATACAGGTATTAACACTTAAATCATAACAGCTCAAGTAAGGAGTGTGTCAGCACACTTATTTCTCTCACCCAACTCACTTTGTGTCCTAGACTGAGATCTAGCAATTAACCCAGTACCCAGGAACACTTTTCTGAGTTTCTGGTAACCTAAGCTTATTAGCTGTTCCACCTTAGAATGATGTCTCTAGCAAATCTAAGATATGATTAGGATATTGATCTAAACAGCCGCGCGAGCGATTGTGGGTGCACCTCGGTTCACCCACATAACACCTATCCTCCGCGAGCTGCACTGGCTGCCTATTGGTCTCCGGATACGCTTCAAGGCGCTAGTCGTCACTTATAAAGCCCTTCATGGTATTGGACCTGGGTACTTGAGAGACCGCCTACTGCCAATTACCTCCACTAGACCAATTAGATCCCACAGACTAGGCCTCCTCCGAATTCCATCCGCCGGCCAGTGTCGACTGGCGACTACCCGGAGGAGAGCCTTCTCTGTGGCTGCTCCGACCCTCTGGAACGAACTCCCCGTGGAGATTCGTACCCTCACCACCCTCCAGGCCTTCCGCATAGCCCTTAAAACCTGGCTGTTCCGACAGGCCTGGGGCTAAAGATTTGCTGCCCCTATCTCAAATGGTATGATTGTTGTGCTTTTTAACTATGTATTCTTTTGTGTTCTTGTTAAACTGTTTGTATCCCCCCTTCCCTTTTTGAGTTGTGAGCTGCCCTGAGTCCCCTTAGGGAAAAGGGCAGCATACAAATGAAATAAAACTCTAAACACTCTAAACTCTAAACTATTTTAGAAATTTTCCAGAAATCCCTACAGACACTGTTTAACTCAGAATATTTCTGCTAAAACCAGCCCCAAGGTGTCATGAAATAATTTTACTTCAAGATACCTAAGTTGATTTTTACAGAAGTATCACTATCTTGGAGGTTTGCTCCAAGATATCTTAAAATTATTATACTTTGCTCAACTTGATATGATTAGCCATAAGATTCAAGTAGTTCTCCTTTAAGTTTGGCAAGCTGTTGACCTATTCTTCCCTAATCCTATGTGATGTTAGGTATAGTAAATGTTTGCTACCACATTCTATGCATGAAGAAAAACTAGACAAGGATTGCTATTTGCAGTATTATAATGTTGATAAATGATTTGTAAAACAAACAATATAAAATCTTGTTGCTTGTTAGAATCTGTCTTAGAATTGGTTACGAATGTGGAGTTGATAAGTGATTAAAGGGTTAAACATGAACTGTTTGACAAGCTATTACCACTTAAGGAAAGGAAAAGAGGAAGTGTATTTGAATATTTCTCTTATATTTGAGCTTGTCATACCATCCATTGTAGAATTCTTCAATATTTTATCAATCTCACAGAGAGTGGACCAGGTAAAAGATGCTCAGGAAAACAGAAAACACCAGATACCCTGACCAACTGATGAACAGGATCTTTTTTCTTCAATATCCTATTGGCTCATCTCTCCCCTTGATTATTTTACACTATTTTTCTGTGAATGCAAAGGTCTTGTCCTCTTTTCCCAATGTCTTCATTTGCATTAGCACCTTACATCAGCTTTTTCAGCATTTTATATCAACTCAACAGCAAAATCTGAAAGAGAATGGGACAAATAGAAAGTATCATAGGTCCTTACATGTCCAGGACAAAACAAAGGTTTGTCTTTTTGATATGGCTTCATGGTCAAGTAGAACTTTATAGCATAGCAACAACAGAGGTATTATCTAGCAAAAAAGGCTTTAAGAACTGTAAAGCCTGAATTAATCTGCTGTGCATAAGTTCCCACAACTATTATTTCCAAATTTCAACACAGAGGCATATGATGCTACTGCTTCATGTAATAAATAAATAAGAGAGATAAAAATCAATGACATCCCCAAGTTTTTTTCTCTCTCTCTCTTTTATATAGCTACACATCTCCTCCAAAAGGGGAGTCTGGGCAACGCACAATGTAAGATATATGCAAATAATACTTTGCTCCACCAGTCAGTTAAAAATCACATAGTCCGCATCCTTAGAATACCAAAACCAAATCATTTTTTCCTAAAATTTCTTTTCCCCAGATGCAACAAAACTCCCCTTCATAAGTACACATTCACTTATGTTGTGTGATGCTGTCCAAATATTAAACAGTTGTTTTCATTCTAATTCTTTAGTTCCCAGCACTTTATTAACTTAATAATTCTTAACAACTAATGTAATTCATTCCAGAAGAATCTCTATAATCATTAATTAAAGTGATGTCTAATTTATTCACACTTTCCCTTCCAGCCTTTTCCTTTGATATTAGTTATTTGTTTCTTCACAAAGAATATTGATTATTCACAAGTTGCATATTAAATAAATATTGAGATTCTTTATTCAAACCTGTACATAGATGCACAAACAAAAGGCATGGTTAAAAAAATAAAATCTTCTTTGGATAAAACTCAGCTACTAGTGATGCTATGAGTATGCCAATACTGTTTTCTTGACAACAGAACAGGAGTGGCTAGACCAGTGTTTTTCAACCTTTTTTGTGCAAAGGCACACTTTTTTCATGAAAAAAATCACGAGGCACACCACCATTAGAAAATGTTAAAAAAATTTAACTCTGTGCCTATATTGACTATATATAAAGCTATTTTACCACGGCACACCTTACACTATGTCACGGCACACTAGTGTGCCGCGGCACAGTGGTTGAAAAACACTGGGCTAGACATTGTCTTCTGGAATATTTTTTAACTTCCCCGTCTTGCATACAACTCTGGTACTTTTTGGTGGTTTCTCATCCAAATGCCAACCAGGTTCATCATGCTTAGTTTTCAAGATCAGCCAATTAACATAAAACATTTCCAAAATAGGATCTAGATATAGATCAATGAGCAATACATATGATGCTTTGCTTATTTTAGAAAACGAATAATGCATTAATTTAAAAATGCCACTATTAGTTTATATAAAATGTCTATCCTGCTTTACTAAGGTGACCAGATTTTCAGATTGGAAAAGAGGGACACCCTTGACCCGGGGGGGGGGGGGGGGGCTTGATTAAAAAAATTTTTTTTTGTCAAAAGGTCACCCCAGGACACTGAAACCAGCATAAATACGAATCTGTTGCCAAACAAAATTTTGATCACGTGACCATGAGGATGCTGCAACGGTCGCTAAGTGTGAAAAATGGTCGCAACGGTCGCTGTGTGAAAAATGGTCTCAACGGTCGCTAAGTGTGAAAAATGGTCATCAGTCACTTTTTTCAATGCCATTGTAACTTTGGTCACTAAATGTTTTCCCCCTCCTCGAGACTCCTCACTTCTTCCTTCATTCCTCTTGCTTATCTACCTTCACCTTATCTGTCTTCTGCTCTTTCCCTCTCTTCCTTCCTTCCTCCCTCCTTCCATCCTCTTCTTTCCTCACTCACTCCCTTCCTCCTTTTTTCTCTTCCTTCCTCCTTCCATTCTTTATACGATATAAAATTCAATGAGGGTGAAACACACCAAATCTGGCAAAGCTGCCTTGCACCAACCTGGCCTGCCCATAGAATAGCAGCCACTTTGAGACACATAAACCTGGTCTGAACATATTGCATCACAAAGATTTGCAAAGATCACATTTGCAAAAAGGAACATTTCTTGTAGTAAATACATTTTATAAACAATTTAAAAGTAAAAATCCCCCCAAAATAATAAAAAAGGTATTCTATAAATAAAAGAAATCCTTAAAAACCATTGTTAAGTATTACACCAGCAATAATTTATACTGTCACCATTTCAAACTATCATCAGAAATACGAATCCGTTGCCAAACATCAACATTTTGATCACGTGACCATGAGGATGCTGCAATGGTCGCTAAGTGTGAAAAATGGTCGCAACGGTCGCTAAGTGTGAAAAATGATCTCAACGGTCGCTAAGTGTGAAAAATGGTCATCAGTCACTTTTTTCAATGCCATTGTAACTTTGGTCACTAAATGTTTTTCCCCTCCTCGAGACTCCTCACTTCTTCCTTCATTCCTCTTGCTTATCTACCTTCACCTTATCTGTCTTCTGCTCTTTCCCTCTCTTCCTTCCTTCTTCCCTCCTTCCATCCTCTTCTTTCCTCACTCACTCCCTTCCTCCTTTTTTCTCTTCCTTCCTCCTTCCATTCTTTATACGATATAAAATTCAATGAGGGTGAAACACACCAAATCTGGCAAAGCTGCCTTGCACCAACCTAGCCTGCCCATAGAATAGCAGCCACTTTGAGACACATAAACCTGGTCTGAACATATTGCATCACAAAGATTTGCAAAGATCACATTTGCAAAAAGGAACATTTCTTGTAGTAAATACATTTTATAAACAATTTAAAAGTAAAAATCCCCCCAAAATAATAAAAAAGGTATTCTATAAATAAAAGAAATCCTTAAAAACCATTGTTAAGTATTACACCAGCAATAATTTATACTGTCACCATTTCAAACTATCATCAGAAATACGAATCCGTTGCCAAACATCAACATTTTGATCGCGTAACCATGAGGATGCCACAACGGTCGCTAAGTGTGAAAATGGTCGCTAAGTGTGAAAAATGGTTATCAGTCACTTTTTTCAATGCCATTGTATCTTCCTGATTATTAAAAGTGCAAATTCACTCAGTGTCAATCATGACTCCTGAGTCCATTTCAAAGTATTGTGCATAGAAATTTTAAAAATGGCTTGTTTCAATTTATTTTGGATAGAATCTTTTTTTAAATAGTCTAAGACAATTTAAAAAAAGAATCAACACAGAATACCACTATTTTAAAAAATCATATGCACAATAAATAAAATATTATTTTAAAATACATTGAGCCTATACTCCTTACAGTAAATGACTCATCTGGAAACAAGCCAATAGCATTTTTTGTGCTTTCAAATTTACAGATGTTCCAAAATCAGCTTAAAGTCCAAATATTTAAAGACCACCCCCCTCAAAGCTATCTTACCAGAGCTTTAAATATCTTCTGGGGAGGCCCTGTAATCCCATTATAGAATACAAATTATTTAATAATAAATTTAAAAAGCTGGATACAAGATATGAAAACATTGCAAACTATTGTTCAAGATAATTTGAGAAAAGGGAATCATTCACCAAGAGTGCTAATAACTACTGCTAAGTTATATAGCAAATCAGATACTAAGGCCTAATGCCACAGAGGGGAGAGAAATTCATAAGTTTTCAAGATTTCCTGCACTGCTTCAAACATATACCCTTAATACCAATGAATCCACAGCTATTATTTGATACAAGAAGATGGGTATGGAGAACGGAAAGAAATTTAAATTAATAAAAAAGATGCCACTGAAATCATCTGTTTTAAATTATTTATTTAAATTATAATCCCTCTTCCTGACAATAAAAAAAGATTATGCCCAATTCAAACTGGAAAAATACATTTAGCTCAAAAAAATAAGATCGTCATGGTGATGAAAGAACATGGCAAGTATCCCTAGGAATTATTTGTCTCTCCAGGCAAATAAGGAAATACCTGTTGCTCTGGTCTTTAATGCAATTCTTGCTTAAGGCAGAGCCCTCCCCTGAAAAAATGCTTCTGCCGGGCTGCGGCCACGTGGAAGTTGTCTGCACAGCTGAAAAAAGGACTGTTTGCTGGGCTGGGAGGAGGAGACAGCCCCCTGCCTTCTCCCCCTTTGGCTTTGCGGAGTTCACAGCCAGCACGGGCGGCAAGTCTGGATGGAACCACGTGGAAGTTCTCTGCACGACCGGCAGCCGCTTTTTACTCCCGAGTAAAATTTTTATTCGGGAGTAAAGTAAGTAAAATTTACTCCCGAGTAAATTTTTTTACAAAACATGATTTATTTTACTCACCACCAGTAAGCACAGCTGCAACCCCAACAAGAAAGACAAAATAAAATGGAGACTCGCCCATGCGTCCTCAGCTAAGGAGTCCAGCCAATCAGTGAGCTGGTTGGCCAGCTCACTGATTGGCTGGAGTCCAGCCAATCAACTCAGTGAGTGGCAGGCTGGGCTGGCTTAAATTTGTAGGTAGCATAGAACAGAACGATGAGCCAGCCCAGCAGCTGATGGGCGGGAGCTGCGAGCGCCAAAAAAAGCGTGCCTTTTAAAAAAGCGGGCGGGATGCGGGAAAATGCATCAAAAAGCGGGGGTGTCCCGCCAAAAGCGTTATGTCTGGTCACCTTATGCTTTACCATTAAAATAATTCCAAAGCATGGAATTAAATTATTTAAATATCATTAAAGTTGCATTATATGAAGACTGTAGAGTACTATTTTCCACTTAATACAAACATGCATTTCAGCTACATGTTGCACTATTAATCCTGTATGCATCACTGAAACTTTGGGGCTTCATTACAGATAACTAGTTCCCATTAAAGATCTTAGTTTGACTGTAGAAAGAAAAACACTCCGTTTCTTAAGAGGCAAATAAAATGTGTGCCTAGGTTGTAATTTTGGAAGGAAAAAAGAGGATCTGATACTCAGACTAGCAAATTAAAGTATAGCAGATTTTAAAAAATCACAAGATTCAGGAAACTTGTTGCATGATAATCCTTTGTTTAAATATTCAGTTATGTTTGCAGAATTCATACCAAGCCAACTGTGGTACCACACTTAAGTTACTACACAGTAGGTTGGACCATGTAGATGACAGACTCACTCATAATTTTAAGTATATTTTTATAGTGTTGCTGGCAACTGCCATAGCCACAGACAATTAAGTAGACATAACTTCAATTACAGTAACTTCATCCTAAAGCATTTATATTGTCTGTTCTGTTAAAATAATTTTCCATAAAGCAATGTCATTATTATGATAAACTAAACTGGTTAACATGTTTTTCAATAAACAAGACTAGATTATTACTAATGCAGAGAAATATGCAATTTAAGAGAGCACAGACCAAACTAACCATAGTCAATGCTCCAAGAAAATCAATAATGAACATTTATATTTACATTTGTTTATTACAGATTCTTCATCTTTTCTTTCTTTTAGAACCCCTCTTCCCTGCTAGGCAACTAGATTTTGACACTTGTTCTGCTTATTTGTCAAAATGTTCTCTTTGGGAGATTAATTAGTGACAGTTTTTCTCACCCTTTGTAATATAGAAGAATCTTCAGTTGCTTTAATTAAATTGTTCTGCATTAAATCTGAAGACAACAGGTAGTCCTTCACTTACAACAGTTCATTTAGTGACTGTTCAAAGTCACAAAGGCACTGAAAAAAGTGACCAACGACCATTTTTCATACGACTGTTGCAGGATCCCCTTGGTCATGTGATCAAAATTAAGATTTTGATCACTCTGCTATTGTATTGTATTGTATTGTAAGATGCTTGACATCTGTCTCATATTTTTGAAGTTGCAGTGTATCCTGGGGTCATGTGATCACATTTTACAACTTTCAGACAAGTGAAATCAACAGAGAAACCAGATTCACTTAACAACCATGTTAACAACAGAGAGATTAACTTAATCACTGTGGCAAGAAAAGTTGAAAAAAGGACCCAAGCCCATGTAACTGTTCCACTTAGCACCAGTTGTGGTTGCAATTCAAGGACTACCCATCTACCAGTTTTTGGTTTTGCTGCTGAAATAAACAGTGAAACTGGTATAAAGCTATAGGGGCTTGAGAAGAATGTATTAATGTAAAGTAACCCTAGGAACATGAAGCAAAAAAAACAAAGCAAAAACCCTGAACTAGAATAATTTGATGGCAAATGTTTTAAATATATTACAGCTCCAGGGGTGGGTTCCTATCAGTTCTAACCTCTTGTATAGAAGAGGTTCCACAAATTTACAGTGCCGTTTAGAACCAGTTCCAGCTCACTCCCCCGACCCATCCATACATCATCAAGATGAAGAGCAAGAGGAGGAATTCTGGGAGTTGAACTCCACAAGTCTTAAACCTGTCAAGTTTGAACACCCCTGGGTTTTTTTTTCTAAAGTGTTAGGGTTTTGTAACTTGACAGTTTTAAGACTTGCTCGCTTCAAATGCCAGTGTTTCTGAGCCAACATTTTGCTTGCTAAGCCAGAGCGTTGTTAAGTGAGTTCCACCACATTTTACAAGTTGGCCATGCCCACCCAGTCACATGGCTGGCAAGCCACTCCCACCAGGTCACATGGCCGGCAAGCCACTTCCACAAAGCAGACCACACCTACAGAACAGGTTCTAAAATTTTTTGAAACCCACCACTGTATAGCTCCCAAATTTATGCTGCAAAACTGATGACAATGGGAGCAACCAGATGCAAAAAAGAATATTGAAAAATGAAACTTTTACTTGCCACGTGGTGGTATCTGGATTTTAGAAACTCAGATCTTATAGCCGTGAATGCAGAAATACAATTTTAGACCTATACTATATTATTGCTCGTTTGCATCACATAACACAGGATTCTCAAACTGTGGAAAGCAAAACTAATGAAAGCTAGTTTAGTTTCCCACTAATTTTTTTGCTTTTTGTTCCTACCAACAATTCTTCTATTCTTTAGAGTAGAAAACAATTTAACAGTAGGCACATGTTTTCATGTAGAAATACTATAAAAGAAGTGTTCTACATTTTATGGCAATCGAGAAAATGCTATTCGTTTTCATTTTCTACTTACTAAAAGGAGCAATATATTACATAGTTTTGACAGCAGGTGTCTCTATTGCTTTAACTGCTTAAGAGATTTCATTAAAAATATTTTCATTGCTGCATTTTACCTCATGCTTTTGCAATGCTTGTTAATTATTAAAAAACCAAGTGACACACATTGGTTGTAGATCCAGGCCTTATATAATGAGATAAAAAGTGACTGTAACAATCATACACGACAAAATCAGAAACCAGAAGCTGAAATATTTTATTACGACCTTCCTGTTAAACTATGAAGAGACTGAGAGATGTCCAGAATATCTGATTGTGTGTCTGCTGGAGCAACTATTTGTACGGAAAAGATTTCAAACATCATGTTCGTTTTCCTACAGAGACAGTCAAACTTTTCTAAACTATGATCTTCAGCTAAAAAGGTAAGGTAATTCTTTGTATCGATATAGTTAAGGCCTCAAAATATATTTCCTGGCAGGGGAATCTATACTTACCAATTATATGTTTAGGCCATAGAAATTACAAAATCAAAATTACAAAAAGTAAGAAGTCTAGTGTGATAGATTTTTTTTCTTTTACAAGCCAATCTGCATGCTACAGGGGCCTCCCAGAATTCCTCAGCCAACCATGCTGAGTTCTGAATTCTGGAAGTTGAAGTCCTCAAGTCTTAAAGTTGCAGTGTTTGGAGACCCCTGTGCTTCAAATATTATGCGCATTTGCTCAAAGAAAATATTTTAAGAGTTCAGTAGGGTTGACTTGCCTCCTAATTCAATAAACAAAATTATTTAGAGTAATTGTTCTACAATTATTTTACTAGCCTCTATTAGATTTCCTCTAACATGCTGGGAATGAGACATAACAATTCTATACACAGTACTGTACAGTAAGGTGACCAACTTTTTTACAATGAAAAGGAGGACAAATACATTGAAAAAAATATCATAAATAAAAGATATTTTATTCATTGCAACAATAATACACTATAATATGATATTTGCATAATAAAAACATTTGTAACATTTTATATTGTAATTATGCTTACATACCTGTTAATTATTATTTAAATGAGTACGTTTCCATTGAATTAATATTTTTTGTCAATGTATCATCTTCTAACAATATATTGGAAATATCTGAACAAGAAATATCCTTCATATTGAATTTTAGGGCAAGTGCTGCAGCTAGAGTATCAACATTCAATCTCGATTTCTCACTTGTCCAAAAATCATTGGCAATTGAAAAAACTCTTTCAACTGCTGCATTAGTTCCAGGGCAGCACAACGTAAATTGAAGAAGTATAAATAAATTTTCACATGGAATATGTTCATTTTTGAAATGGCTGAAAATATCCACCCAACTTTTATCAATTTCAATATGTTGATTTTCCCATTGTATTAACTTTTCAGAATTTAAATATACATTAAGTCATCTAATTTCTTCAAAGAGACAATTGTTGTCTATTTTAATGTCTGGCATTTCTTTAGATAAAAACTCAACACAAGATTCAATATCTGTCCAATATACTTGCGATGAAGTAAAAAAACCCAATTGAAAACTATTATTTCCCATGATGTTGTTTCAGACCATTCTTCGATATATTGAAAACATGTTTGGTAAAAATTCTGCACTTCTTTGATAAACTTTTCTGTTATGCCCAGATTTGATTCCTCTAAGTCTGACAATTTGCTTTTTATAATTAAAGGAAGAAATTTATCTTCAAATCAAGATTTATATTGAAGGATAAAGTCATTCAAAGTAAGACTAACTTCTGTAGCTGAAATGTGTTTACCTTCAATCTTTTGAATCGTTTTGTGAAAAATAGATGATTATGTACAAAATACATTAATATCTCAGATATTTCATTATTGAAAAATGATTCCAGGATTTTAGGACATTTGTCTAAACTTAAAAAATATGAACGGAGAGGCTCAAATAATACACGCTCTACAGCAGGTGTTAGAGCAAGCCATCTAACTTTTGAATATCCTAAAAGTTTTTTGCATTCAACATTCGCTTCTTCACAAAATTGTTTTAAAGTAGCCACACGAACGGTAAAACGACTAAAATACAAATAAATTGCAGTTATTATTATTTCTATATCAATTGGCATGGCATATGACGCCATGTTGATTGCATTTGACAAAATATGTGCATTACAACCTATTCCTAGTATTTTCTTTTGGAGTAAATCTTGTAATTTTACATACACATTATTTACACCTTTGCGTCTTCGCCCACCAAAATTTGTGTTTGTATTATCAGCTGTTAGTGCAACAACTTTGGGTTTCAAATTGTTTTCATTTATTACTCTGTATAGATGGTTTGACAAAATTTCAGCAGTTTCACCCTCAATGGATTCTAAATTTAAAATTTTTACTTGAATCCCCTTGGTAACATTAAAATATCTTACTAGTATTGGATACAATTTGGTTTCATTATGATTTGATGCATCAGATAAAACCGTTACAAATGCTGCAATTTTCAAGTTTGCTGTAAGTATTTTATCACAGTAATTTTTAAATACTGATTTAATAATAGCCTCACATTTTGTCCTGGCGTATGAAAATTTAGCATTGTGAAACTTTTTCAATAATTTAGTTGTACAATCCATACTACGAAAACTTTGATTGTGAATTATGGTATGAAATGCAAATGTTCCCTCCATTGCAGCTAATTGTTTTTCATCTTCAGAATAATTTAAAGTTTTTTAAAAAAACTTGTTACTTTACGACTGGAAGCTGACGCATCTAATGATTGCTTATGTTTATTGGTGGACAAGTGTTTCATTATAGCTGCTCTACCCCCAACTGCAATACAAAATTCTCCTCTGCAAATATTGCAGAAAACAATGGCATCTTTCTTTGATATGAGGAATGGAAATTCCTTTTTCAATTGATCGTTTAAATGACATTTCCTCTTTTTTGATTTTTCCATCCCTTAAATGAAATTTAAAATTAAAAATAAAATATAAAGCTACACGAATGATGCAAGCACATTATGAATAAATAAAATTAATTATTACAACTGAAACTTTAATAACATAAGCAAATAAACTTCACTCAAATTTAAATTTAAATTATTTTACACTTCTGTTGACAACAGGGTTGTATAAACTTGTAAATAAAATTATACATATTTGGAAATTATTAAATAGATAATGAATTAATAAAACGTGAATTGTACTTACCTCTGTATAATTGAATATTCACTGAGAAAGAATTAATTATTGTGAGTCACTCAATTGCCGACATGCCGTGAGTCTACTGCGTGCGTATGTGCCGTGTCATGTTTCGGTAAGAAGTAAACAAAGCCACTTGCGCATGGCGCTCTCTCTCAAGGTCTCCCGTGCGGAGTGCATGAGTCTCATAATCGCGTCTTATACCGCACTATAACGAGCCTTGACAAATCGTCATGTCAAATACAAATACGTCACATAACGTGCCACAAATTAGTCTTCAAATATCGAAAAGGAGGACATGTAGGAGGACTTTTCAAGGGAGGACAGAACTTACAAAAGAAGGACTGTCCTCCCTAAAGGAGGATGATTCGTCACCTTATGTATAGGGTTACAGATATAGAGTAGGACCAGAATACACCATCTCTCATCTGCAAGTTATGTTTTACCTGTATACAATTATTGGTTGCCAACAGTTATCTAAGTAGTTTTTAAAGATCTTGGAAGATCCTTCAATCATCATACTCAGTGTTTCACTAATCACCTCTGTCACAGTTTGTCAAAAATACTAATAATCTGAATGCTATTTTCAGGTTGTAATAGTTACTTGCGACTACAATCCTAAACAGCATTTAGGTAATCAATATTTCTGATATTACTAATGAGACAGGTATATAATTGATTATGTTGTCGGCTTCTTGTACTGTTATGGTAATCTTTTAAATTAGTTTTTTTGGAGTTAAGACTTGTATGATGCTAATTATCAGCTAGGCTAAACAAATCCAGAATCTCTAGTTTCTCAATGATATCAAAGACATTATAGGTTGATCCTCCTGAACAGTCTTTTCTTTATCATGTTAGAATGTGAATGAGTTTCTGTCCTGTTTATAATTTTCTTTTGTGAATGTAGAGGGCCACTGAAAGAACTGAAGCTCTGTAGCATGGGCACAGTATTGGACTGATCTTGCACAGGAGCAGGCATGCAACTTGTCAGAAGAATAATTTGGGGTCAGGACTGTGTGCAAGAATAAGTAAAAATGAGATCCAGACAACTATGAGGAGATAAGACATATTTTTTCCTAAAACCAAAACAGTTTGCCTTTAGGGATAGGCTGCAGAGAAATGGGGTTCAGCAACAGATTTTTATAGAGGGAGCTTGTCTGGGGTGTGAAAGTGCATGCTAATTCTAGGGTGACATTTGAGGTGTGTGTGTGTGTGTGTGTGTGTGTGTAAATATGTATTCTTGTGGACGTGCAGTTCTGCTGGGAGACCTAACTTAATTAACTCTGTTTGTAGATCTTATCCTTTGATATGTGGATTAGGTCTGAGCAACTTATTTGGGGGTTGAGGAAGTTTGTTAATTTTAGCTGACTAATTTAGTTTCTGTTTGACTGTAAATTGTTTAGTGCAGACACTGTTTCTCATACCATTGTGGATTCTGTAAATATTTTAAAGCTTACTGTTTTTCTGTTTACATGCGCCACGTTCAGAATATTGGAAAGGTCATTGCTTTTAAAAAAAAATGTATCAGCTTCAAATGGTTACTAAAATATAATTTATAATATACTGTTTTATATGGCTGTCATTTTTCAGATTCAAGGAAACAGCTTGCTCAATGGACAAACTTCAGGGATGGACTGGGCTGATTATCATTCTGATGCTGTACCTAACAGGTATGATCCTTTGTGTATTTATTCATTAGATTTATATGGCTGCCTATCTCAAATATATGACACTAGACAACAATATTAAAAATTATAAACACATGTACAAAAAGAAAATATATTTAAAAAACACATGGCAGCTCAGAAAAATTACAAAAACACATTCAACAACTCAACAAAACCAAGAAATGGGCTCTCTTAGGTACTTGGCATCTCAAGCACAGAACCAAATCTTCAAGCCTGCCAGTATTTATTGGCTGTTTCTGGATGCGCAGATATTTTGCATTACACTTGCAAAGAGTTGAATGCAAGTTGAGAAGAGAGCATTGAGTGTTGAAGATGTTTTTCTTAATGTTTTCTTGCTCTGAATGGTCGGTTGGAATAAGAATTCTGTAGGCTAAGGCAGTGTTTCTCAACCTCGGCAGTTTAAAGTTGGTGGACTTCAACTCCCAGAATTCCCCAGCCATCAACTTGGGTGGATTTCAACTCCCAGAATTCTGGGAGTTGAAGTCCACCCAGTTGCCAGAATTGAACTCTTGACAAGGAAGTGATGACAGTCTATGAAGTGATGGTAGGCTATGAGAGTGCTATGTCCCCAGTCTTAAACCACCATATTACCTTTCTAGGACACTGTTAATAAGCACCTTCAACAGAGTATTTGGGTGTGACACCACCAGGCAATCCTAGAATTATACTCTTGACTAGGAAGTGAGGTAGGCTAAGCTGTGAGAGTGCCCATGTCACCAGTCTAAATGGTATGTTATTGTTATTTAAAGGAGAATGCACTCCCTTAAATAACAATAAACAGAACTGTGTTATCTGTTCTGGAAGGAAGTTTATTATTGGGTGATTATTCAGAGATAATAGTGGCTTGTTTAAGAATTGGTCACGCTAATTGCACTTTGGTTTGTAAATGGGACCAAACAAGAAAGTGGGTAGGGAGCATCCAATCTCCTCGTTAATAAACTAAGAATATGAAGAAGAAGTAAACTAAATAGCCTGGGAGCAGCCATCAAAATGCTTTCATGATATGAAAACCTTACCAGATAAGTCTGTATGCTTTGAAGTAAACTTTTGCCAATAATTTCTCTAAAATTAAGCTGTTCTCAAATGATGTGTGTGTGTGTGTGTGTGTGTGTGTGTGTTTGTGTGTGTGTGTGTGTGTGTGTGTAAAAAGAAATAACATCAGGACTTTCAAATCCAACCAACTTCGCCTTTTTTTATGAAAGTGACAACAGATCACTGTGGGACATATTTCCTTGTGATATGCACTTTGCCCTGTAAATGTTCAGCCTTAGTTAATCATACTGCAACTAGATTTTTATTATCCTGAAGCACAGGTCTAATTGGTAGTGTGAAATGATTGTTTGTTTTTATTACTAACATAGACAACAAAATCTTTCACATTCCATGTACATCACCTGTCTTCACTCTATATTATCACTGTATTACCAAGTCAATGTCTCTTCCATCTCCTTTGTTGAAATAGAACTGTAACTACCAGTATTTCTCAGTTTTCACACATACTTTAGATATTATAACTTGACCCTATAACTGTTATAAAGTGCTATCTTTCTTATTCAAGTCTAGCAATATAAGCAGAAAATAGTTTTACTGATAATGGGGTTGGTATAGTTTTAATTCCTGTTTGTTTGCTTTACAGATCCTGGCTTTGGCTATGCCATTGTAGAAGGCCCTCAAAATTTAACAGCTGTTGTAGGTTCAGTGGCTCAATTTAGCTGCACAGTATCAGATGGGTGGAAAATTTTGATATGGCTTTTCAATGGAAATCCTAAGCTGTCTGTGTTGAGTTCTGGAGAAACTATTGTAACAGATGAGCGATATACTCAGAAAGGTTCTAAGACAAATGGTAGCCTGTTTACTTCAGAGCTGATGATCCATAATGTTCAGCTGACAGATTCTGGACAAATCAAATGTAGCCTCCAGAACAATAATAACAATAGATATGCATTTCTTTCTGTATATAGTAAGTATGTATTTCCACAATTATTCGTTTAGCTTGTTTTTTAAAAAAAAATTAGGCTTACTGCAAAAATTGTTCATTAATCATTTTAAATTGGATTTCCCCTATTTTTTCTGTATTTTCTTCTGTAAAATCAGAAAATGATTTTTTATTAGTGTATTTTTCAAACTACAGTAAGGTATCAAATGGCTTATACAATGAAAAGAGTATCTTAATTCTGACCCCATGAGTCGATACGCATTCTATAAATCTCAGTCTGCAACAATGATTGTGACTGTGTGTGAACTTTACCAAGTAAGTGAATAACTTATAAGTGCAGTTCATGTTTGTTGAAATGTTTAATGCACTCTTAATATATACCCATAAAATGTATAGAATTTGGTTTACCCAGTGCTGTCAGGTTCATGGATTATGAGCCTCATCAGATGTGCATCAATTTGTCTATGTAAGATGTGAAATTAACCCTTGAATTGTCTTCTCCACTCTGTTGCCTCACAAATTTGTGAGACAATAATTCTCATCATCTCCAATTACCATAGAAACAACTGTGGACGATTTTATCTAGCATTTGGAGGGGACTAGTTTGATAAAGATTGATCTTGAAGATGCTCCTATTACCATTTTGGCAATATATAGTAATAAGAGGTTTGGGTCAGTGTGGTAAAATGCCACCATGCAAAAAGGATAAAGGAAGAGATAACTCTATTTTTGGGGGCTTACCAATGACAACCTCCACATTCTTTTCTACCACAGTGTAGGGGCATCTTTTGAATAAGATATGAAAAAGATTTTTCCACTATTCTATCTGGAAGTATAATTAACACATTTTTATCTCAGTCATGAGGAAATGTTCTCATGAAAAGTAAAAGACGACTACAACTTCTCCGCTAATTTTATTGATTCGCTGTAACCTGGTGATATAACCTTATTTGCTTTAATACAGAGCAATAGATGGACTATTGTACTCTTTCATCTTCAACAAGATAATTCCACAAGTATTCCATCTCTTCTCTCCTTCAAAGTGATCAGCATATTAAGAACTGCTGAAATTTCTCCCAGTACTTTTAATTCCACTTTTCATTTCTTCTAGTTCAGCATTTCTCATAATATAAGTTAAGTAAATAAAGTGATGGCATACAGCCTCAGCACACTGCCAATTTTGAACCAGTTGTTTCATATCCCTAATTCTTATTTCTTAGCAGCCAAATTCATCAGCAAGCAGACCAATTGGACTAGTAGACTCACATTTTAAGTACTTTTCACAATTTGTTGAGAGTTGGGTTATTTAGAGTAAAAAAGTCAGTCCAATGGATTGCTTTACAGATAGTCCTTGACTTACAACCATTTATTTAGTGACCATTTGAAGTTACAACTGCACTGAAAAAAGTGAGTTAGGACCAGTTTTTACACTTATAACCGTTGCAGTATCCCCATGGTCACATGATCAAAATTAGGGCATTTAGCAACTGGCATGTATTTATGACAATTGCACTGTCCTGGAGTCATGTGATCACCATTTATAACCTTCCCAGCTGGCTTCAAACAAGCAAAGTCAATAGGAAAGCCAGATTTGCTTAAAGACTGCATGCTTCACTTAACAACAGTGGCAAAAAGGTCATAAAATGAGGTGCAACTAACTTAACAACTGCCTCATTTAGCAAGGGAAATTTTGGTCATTCAATTGTTGTTTTAGTCAAGAACACCTGTACAGTTAGTCCTTGACTTTCAACCTTTCATTTAATAACTTTGAAATTACAATGGCACTGAAAAAAGTGACTAATGACCCTTTTTCATACTTATGACCATTGAAGCATCCCTATGGTCACATGATCAAAATTTGGATGCTTGGCAACTGGTTCATATTTATGACGGTTGTAGTGTCCCATGATCATGTGACTTTCTTTTGTGACCTTCTGTCAAGTAAAATCAATGAGGAAGTCAGATTCACTTAACAACTGTGATAATTCGTTTAACAAGAAAGGCAGTAAAATGGGGCAAATTCACTTAACAACTTTCTTGCTCAGCAATAGAAATTCCGGGCTCAATTATGGCTGTAAGTTGCGGACTACCTGTACTTACATTTTGTCTTTTAATTATGGGGTTAAAATACCAAGTTTCTTCATCATGAAATTTTTAAAAAATGTCTTTTTTTGAAGGAACATGTATTGCTGCAACCATATTCCCTTTAAATAAAGAAAGTCTCTGGAGATAGATGACAACAAAGGCTCTTTTATTGGCATGTGATCACTAGTCTCCTGGCCAAAAGAATGCCAAACAGTCCTAAATTTAACCAAGGTTATAGTTCTCAATCCTTGGAAATGTTACGTAGAAATGATTTTTAAAAAGCAACACAGTGCTTTCAGCCCAAATGTGCCAATTAATAACAACGTTCAGTGACTAGAGGTGGGTTCCTACTGGTTTGGCCTGAACCAGTAGTGGATTTCCTGCCTGGGTCACTGGAACCAGCAACGACCAAGGCCTGCCATGCCCCCGAACCAGTTCCCCGGTTTCTTCTCCTGTTGCTGGCATGTTTCTCAACATGCGCAAAACAGTTTTCAGTAAATTGCTCATGTGCAGCAATGTGTGGCGAGTGCGTTCAAGTGAAGCAAGCAAAACACCCCCTCTCAGTAAACCGGTTAGGAACCCACCACTGGCAGTGCCTTACTATGGTCTGTCCCAGTTTCTTCAAATTTTAATTTGTAAAAAGCTCAAAGCCCATCCTCTTCTGCTGATAGTAGCACCCTCTGACATAAGCAATGTCTTTTATGATACCCATATAGGATTTCTTTTTCACACTAGGGAGAAAAGGCAGCAATTTGGTTTCTGTTATTTCTCTCCTTCCCTTCCAGAGTCATCAAGCTTTTTCAGTTTGTTTGCTCTGTCTAATACATTCTTCAGAAATCATAAGGAACAGGTAGAATATTACTTTTCTCCCACATTTGGTTGGCATGTTTGCTAAATATTTAGTATAATACTAAATAAACATTATTACAGTGGTTTTGGGGACAGTAATAAATTGTTCTGTATATACATATTCTTCAATTTACAATAGTTTGCATGACACATCTCAGAATCAGAAATGACAACAGTGTGTGTGTGTGTGTATTTGTGAGAGAGGAAAGTCAATATGACTAATATAACTGAAGCTCCACACATGTCACATACATGGTACATATATAAAAAGGAAATGGTTTGACTGTGGAGCTGCCATATTGACTTTTTTGATTCACTCTGGATCCTGCAGCTCAGAATGGAAGAAAACCAAATGCCATTAAGTGTAAGAATGACATACTTATCTGATTATGGAGGAACATCATTCAATTATGGAGGAACATCATTCTTCAATAACAGGCCAATTTTGCTCCGAAGATGAATATATACTGAAGGCTGGAGAATATACAGTCTTTCTAATGATTAAGTTGAAGTGGAGACATGTCAGTTCCAATGTAGAAAATGCACATGCTGTCAGTATTTATTTATCAAATTGATATGGCTGCTATCAACACTTTCTGGGTGATTTGCCAAGCCCAAGCAAAACAAATGAAATGCTAAAAATCATGTACAGTAATTAAACCCAGAAAACAATATAGATGCAGCGGATTTTTTTAAATAGACAAAGGTGAATTAGCTCACATGAAAATGCATGCTCCCTAAAAAAGGACAAAAGGTCAAGGTTCAAACAAAACCTATAATTCATGATTTAAAAATACCACTGTAAAAAGCATAAAAAGATTTCAAAGAAGCTTTTTAGTCAAAGTATTTCAGGTTACTCAAATCAAGGTGCATTCATGGGCAGCCCCATTAACCTTTGTTACATTATGCAGTTCTGTTTCTTAAGATGTCCAAAACTAGGAATTAGCAATGATTAATTTGTTCACTACAAATCATAATTGGAAACTTGTATAAGAAAAATAAAAGTAACGTAAGAGAAAATAAATTGGTAAATAATCCAAAAATCTCCACTAAGAAGCATTACTAATTAAAAATTGAGATAAATTAAGAATGACTTCATTGAACTCATTAAAATAATTAGGAACATTTTAAAATGTTCATGCTAATTAATTGTACTGTTTAACATTGCTTAATTTTTATTTAGTAGGATGTGATAATGAAGATTGGCGAATCCGAACTATAATTTTAGCTGTTGTGTTGTCAGTTGCTCTTTTACTCCTTCTGATCCTTATTATTCTCCTTATTATATGTTGCTGCAAAAGAAAGAAAGGTATGTGGGCCTTCTGGAACTAGCTTGGCATCTTAAACTTTAATTTTAAATAGACAAATCTAAATCTGTTAATTTTATGCCAGAAACATTCCTTGCTTGTTTATATGAAAAAAATATATGTTTCCCTGCTTTTATTTTTTTCTGCAGGCTACGGATACCTTATAAAGGGGAAAAAATTAATTAGCATTTGCAAAATAATGCACTTAAATGCATATTATTGTTTACACATCAAACCTTCAATAAATTGGAATAAGTTACTTCAGATGTGTTATTTCTTTGCTTGTTTATTTGATATAAAGCCCATTATTCCAACAGTTCAAGGCAATCTGAATAAATTGTTTCTTTCAGTTTTTGTAAAGTAACAGCCCTGTGAAATAGGTTGAGTTAAGATATACCAAGCTTCCATAATTGAAGATAGAAAGGAAACCAAATCTTTTCAGTTCTAGTTCAGATTCTAGTCCAGGGGTCCCCAATCCCCAGGCTGTGGTCCAGCGACCGGCAAATACATGAGCACAAAGCTCCCCCCACGTGAACGGAGGACCCTCCTTTCGCACATATATGCTTGCCCATCACTCATGTGAGTGGAGCTTCATACCTGCGTTTGCCCATCTTTCCCGCAACCCATTTTGAACAGGATGCAACCGGATAGTCCACCACAGCCTGAGGGTTGGGGACCTCAGTTCTAGTCAGTATATTACACTGGGATAGCAGCAACATCTGAAGGAAAAAAAAACCTGATCTTTAATAACTAGTTATCCCGTAATGTGGCTATTGTATTCATTTCAAACAGAGGTTCTTCTGCAATGCTGAATTGGAGGTTTTCAGGGAATTGCCCCTTCACACAATTTCATGTTTTGTGCCTCCTTAATTTTGCTAAAGGCATCATTATGGCTTGGCAGCAAGGAAGAGTGAGCTTCCAGGTAGTCAAAGTTGAGGAGTGGACTTGAAGTGCAAGAGGCAGTTTGTACTACAGTCTGGCATCTACAACGGTGATTGGATTATAACAATATGGGAGGAAGGAAGTAGATACGTATACTAGGGTACTGAATCCACCAACCTGGTACTCCATGCATAGGTGAATCAGATTGCAATTCATATTTGCAATTTCATTAGAGAGTAGGTTTTTTGTCAATAATAGACAGAACATATACTTTGAGGCTAGATGCATGATTTATGAATGGAAAGTTCTTGGTTCCTGCACAATGATAATTCACTTTCATTTCAGTGAAAGTATAGGTCCACAACCACCTCCCCCAATTATGTCTGTTCAAATAATTAAGAATACTTGTGCCTGCAAGTCATTTTATTAAAATCAATCTTTTTTAAAGAGATCAGCATTATGAAAACATTAGATTTTTCTTTCCTAGTAAGTTGCCATACTTGTTTGCTATATTCTAAAATTTGTCCTTTTACTTTTCCAGAGTCCAACTATCAAAGTGAGCTAAGGTAATAAGACAATTATCATTTTTAATTCCCTTATTGATGTTAAAACATGTATTGTATTTACTTAATATCACAACTAACATTAATACAAACAACCAAAAACCAACATAGAAAATGATAATACCAGTAAACTGCTATGAGGTGAAATCTGTATGATTTCTCAATGTATGATGATTTTCAGATTGGTAAAGAGGGACACCATTGACTGGGGGGGGGGGCGGCTTGATTAAAATTTTTATATTTTGTCAAAAGGTCACACAAGGCAATTATATGACCCCAGGACACTGAAAGCATCATAAATATGAATCTGTTGCCAAACATCAAAATTTTGATCACGTGACCATGAGGATGCTTCAACGGTCGCTGTGTGAAAAATGGTCACTAAGTGTGAAAAATGGTCATCGGCCGTTGTAACTTTGGTCACTAAATGAACTGTTTGAAAGCTAAAGCTACCTTGCATTATGCTACCTTACATTTTCAAGAGAGAGAAGCTAAACTCCTTATTAGAATTGAAATAGAAATGAGTAGAGTAGAGTAGAGTACAATAGTTTATTACCCAAGTGTGATTGGACACACAAGGAATTTGTCTTCAGTGTACATAAATAAAATAAAATACAATACATTCATCAAGAATCATAAGCTACAACACAGTGGTAGTCTCTCTCTCTCTCTCTCTCTCTCTCTCTCTCTCTCTCTCTCTCACTCACACACACACACACACACACACACACACACACACACACACACACACACACACTCTTCCCTCCTCTGGATTCAATGGGGTTTAGGAAATCCCCCCACCTCACACACTCCAACTTTCTTTCTCTCTTCCCTCCTCTGGATTCAATGGGATTTTTAGAAAATCCCCACTCCTGTGCACACACTCCCTCTTTCTTTCTCTCTCCCCTCCTCTGGATTCAATGGGATTTTTAGAAAATCCCCACTCCTGTGCACACGCTCCCTCTTTCTTTCTCTCTCCCCTCCTCTGGATTCAATGGGATTTTTAGAAAATCCCCACTCCTGTGCACACACTCCCTCTTTCTTTCTCTCTTCCCTCCTCTGGATTCAATGGGGTTTAGGAAATCTTCCACCCTCATACACTCCCTCTTTCTTTCTCTCTTCCCTCCTCTGGATTCAATGGGGTTTAGGAAATCTCCCACCCTCATACACTCCCTCTTTCTTTCTCTCTTCCCTCCTCTGGATTCAATGGGGTTTAGGAAATCCCCCCACCTCACACACTCCCTCTTTCTTTCTCTCTTCCCTCCTCTGGATTCAATGGGATTTTTAGAAAATCCCCACTCCTGTGCACACACTCCCTCTTTCTTTCTCTCTCCCCTCCTCTGGATTTAATGAGGTTTAGGAAATCTCCCACCCTCATACACTCCCTCTTTCTTTCTCTCTTCCCTCCTCTGGATTCAATGGGGTTTAGGAAATCCCCCCCACCTCACACACTCCCTCTTTCTTTCTCTCTTCCCTCCTCTGGATTCAATGGGATTTTTAGAAAATCCCCACTCCTGTGCACACACTCCCTCTTTCTTTCTCTCTTCCCTCCTCTGGATTCAATGGGGTTTAGGAAATCTCCCACCCTCATACACTACCTCTTTCTTTCTCTCTTTCCTCCTCTGGATTCAATGGGGTTTAGGAAATCCCCACTCCTGTGCACACACTCCCTCTTTTTTTCTCTCTTCCCTCCTCTGGATTCAATGGGGTTTAGGAAATCCCCCCACCTCACACACTCCCTCTTTCTTTCTCTCTTCCCTCCTCTGGATTCAATGGGGTTTAGGAAATCTCCCACCCTCATACACTCCCTCTTTCTTTCTCTCTTCCCTCCTCTGGATTCAATGGGGTTTAGGAAATCTCCCACCCTCATACACTCCCCCTTTCTTTCTCTCTTCCCTCCTCTGGATTCAATGGGGTTTAGGAAATCCCCCCACCTCACACACTCCCTCTTTCTTTCTCTCTTCCCTATTCTGGATTCAATGGGGTTTAGGAAATCTCCCACCCTCATACACTCCCTCTTTCTTTCTCCCTTCTCTCTCCTCTTTGTCTCTTTCTGTCTCTCATCCTCTTTCTCTTTGTCTCTCTTCTCTTTCTCTCTTCTTCTTTTCCATTCTTCTGTCACTTTCTCTCTCCTTCTCCCTTCTCTCTCACACGCTACAGTAGCCAGTAGCACGCTACCGCCCGCTCACACGCTACAGTAGCCAGCCCAGCGAGCTAGCAGCTGATGGGCAGGGGAACAAATGAGCGGCTCACTCGTTCCCCACTCATCCGCCCGCTCACACGCTACAGTAGCCAGCCCAGCGACCTAGCAGCTGATGGGCAGGGGAACGAATGAGGGGCTCACTTGTTCCCCGCCCATCCGCCCGCTCACACGCTACAGTAGCCAGCCCAGCGAGCTAGCAGCTGATGGGCAGGGGAACGAATGAGTGGCTCACTCGTTCCCCGCCCATCCGCCCGCTCACACGCTACAGTAGCCAGCCCAGCGAGCTAGCAGCTGATGGGTGGGGGTGGGCGGCGGCGGCGGCTCGCGCAGAGAACCGCTCGGTTCCGGAGCTTCTGCCGCCCGTGGCGATGCAGCACAGGGGCTGGCTGTGACGCTGCGAGGAGATGAAATGAACTCCGCAAATGGGGAGAAGGAGGAGAGGAGGCCTGTCTCCTCCCCATAGCGCCTCCCGATTCCCACTGGTACCAATCTATAACATGATTACTCACCAGTGAGTAAGCGCAGCTGCAACCAAAAGACGAAATGAAATGGAGACTCGCGCAGGCGTGCTAAGCTAAGTGGACTCCATCCAATCAGTAAACTGGTTGGGATGAAAAATTTTCAGCACGCGGCGTGCTGAAAATTTTCCATCCCAGCCAGCTCACTGATTCGCTGGAGTCCAGGCCAATCCAATCAGTGAGCGGCAGGCTGGGCTGGCTTAAATTTGTAGGATAGAACGGAATGATGAGCCAGCCCAGCGAGCTAGCAGCTGATGGGCGGGGGAGCGAGGGAGCTGTGAGTGCCAAAAAAAGCGTGTGTTTTTAAGAACCGTGCGGGACGTGGGAAAATTCATGAAAAGGCGTGGCTGTCCCGCCAAAAGCGGGACGTCTGGTCACCCTATCTTTTCACTGCAGGACAAATGTGTCCCAGCAATCTTTTTCATGCTTTGACCTCATGATGTTGCAGTCAGCCTCTGTTTTGCTGCTTGCTTTTCGGCTGCCATTGAAATGGGGAGGGAGGGCATGGTATTTGGGTGAGGGAAATAATCTGTGCAAGAGGACTGTTAATTGGGAGTTGTTCTCACCATTCGTTTGCGCATGTGGAAGGAGGGGAGTTTCCCGCCAAGGCCAACTGTCCAGCATTCCAACCTGATGATGATTTTTGAGGATGTCTCCCACCTGACAGTTGTGGCGATTTATGATTGGACTATGGACTGGGGTACCAAGGGGTGGGGAATGAATCATGCATTGATATCTATTGCTTTCGCGCTCTTTTGCTCAGATCCAGCTTTGCTTTGCTTCTCATCGTTTATAATCAGTAAAAGTACACTTAATTCTGAAACATGGAGTTGAGTGGTTTCTTTCTTGATTATTAAGTGAAGGAGCTGTGACAGTTCCCTTCATCTAGTTGCCAACTAAACTGAGACAGTTGCCCTTAGCTGTTCCAGTTTTAAATTTTATCCTGAACACAATTTTTGCCGTGAAATAAACTTACATGCTTCAGTGGCTATTGAAAAACATATTGACTAGAGGACAGATGCCATAATCCATGTTATAGCAGTATTATTAGTCTAATTAAAAGTTACTCAGTAGTGAGCATGCTTTTGAGGTCTTAAAAGTTCATCCTAGGCAAAGAAGATGGGAAACAAAAGAGAAAAAAGGAGAAATTGCAAAGAATGGTACATAGAGAAAAAAAAAGGCTAATGTTTGATCTAGGTACCATATTTAAATCAGCAACAGATATAAAATAAATTGAAAACAGGAGTTTTATCTGATTTTGGATAATTTCAGCCCATGCTATAAACCAATTTTATTGCATACCCCTCTCATCTTCCCTGATTGAACTAAATACAGATTCTTGATTGTACAATAATAATTTTTTTCATCCTCAAATGTCCGAAACAGGCTGTTTTATTTTATTATTTTGTGGGGGTCTGATTTGACAGTTTTTACATATTTCCAATCTTAAAGCAGATGCTGAGACCACATAAAATGGCTCCATGAAGCAAGTAGCTTGTTTAATAGGACAATTCATAATATGGCATGCATCTTGTGGTTCTCATTCCCAACCCAAAATGTAAATACAACTTATGATCACTGAAGAATAACCACTCCTTATTTGGCTGATTATGAAGTATTTGATGATAGCTATGTTTTCTTACATAATCACAGTTAAAACAAGGTTTCACACTCTTCAAAAATGGTGAAAAAGAATATAATTTTCAGAAATGCTCTAAATGGACATTTCAATGCAGGGGTTCAGAAAACATCTGTTTTGTAGCCAGCTCCTTTTTTGAAAAGCCTTCATGTTTAATATGCAATACATATACCACAAGAGGTCACTGTGTACCAAAGTAGCTCACTGCAGTGATGTTTCTATTCCATGGGCTTTTAGTATAGAATGTCTGTTACAGAAAGAGATCTGAAACTGAGACAGGTGGAAGTGGTGCACTGAGCGCAACTGCCAAGCAAATTAGGTTACATCCTGTGCTTTTCTAAGAACTTTGAAAACAATCTCTTGAAAGGCAACGCTTGATAACAAATTGTTTCCAAATTAGCAAAATGAGTTTTAATCACTTGCAGAGATGAAAGCTAAATGATATGTTGGAATGCCCTCGGGTTTTCAACTTTAAAAATGAAAGAAATGTTCATTGTTATTAATTAAGACACCACAATTAAGAATCCTGGATGTGGAAGATTTCCAACTGTTTTGGTTTTTAAGGCATGGGCATTGAAACCTTTCTCTTTTTTTTTCCTCAAAGGAAGGAAGAAAGCTTATCTCAGAATTGTGGTTAATAATACAATTTCCTTCATTTTCTTTTTTCTTTTACTGAGATAAACACTTGAAAATACAAATTTTTAAACCACTAAGAAAGAGAAAAACCAAATCAACCTGTGTTTTTATGGATTATTGTAATGGAAGAATTTAAGTAATACACAGAGACTCCAGCCCAACTGTACTTCATGAATAAATTGCTAAGATTGCTGATAAAACTCCATCTAAAGCTTTTTCAGAACTAAATGAGTTGCACCTAGCATACGTAACATCCCTCCTCTCTTAGTCCACCTTGTTAGGGAGAGCCTTTAGGTTGAACTGATAGACATTCAAGGTCACAAAGAATGATCAGTCATTCTGTTGGCTCTAAATCCTTCAGTAAATTTAGCTGGCTGCATTTGAATAAAACTCTTTAGACAATTTACTCTAAAAATTGTCTCTTGGTTATTAATTCCAGAATTGTCAGAATGGTGCAGAACCTCCTGAAGTTTAGCAACTAAACTTTCTCCATTGTTGATCCAATAATCAAGCAACATTAAAGGGGTATTGACTGTAGGCATTGGATTTAAATACTGTTTAAATGCCCTATCCATAATTCTGGCAAAATATAAATGTTATAGTATACATCACTGTTTTTCAGATGGCAGATTCCAACATGGTTCTATTTTGTAACATTTGCCTTTTACAGATATAAATATTGGACTTTAGGTGGAAGTTCACAGTAACAGCTCCACCTAATGTGTTGATATGGATTGATTCCCCATCAGATTTCTAGAGGGAGGGACACATTAACTTCCCATAAAGTTATACAGTTAAAATTAGGTAGAAGTTCATAATAGTAACTCCAACCAATGTTTCAAAGTGAATTCCAGATTTCTAGAGGAAGGAACACAATGGTTTCTCTAAAGTTATGCAACTCATATTCAGCTAAGCCTTTCCTTAAAACTCTGCCAACTTCTTACAAATACATATCCTGACAAAGAAATACATTTCCTATACCAGCATTGGTTGTTCCCTTAGGTTTCAGTAAAACTAGTTTTTTCCAAAAAGGAAAATGATTTTATTTAGCAAAGCTAGATATGATTAGCAGTCTAGTGACCAATATTTGTTTTGTACAAACCTCAATCACAAGAGCAGAGAATCACTACATCTGAAGTGTTCTCTTCCAAATTAGAGCAATTGCTTAAGTCTAAGGGCTTTAGCTGAATATTCCAGGAAAAACATTTTTGGGGTGGGGGTGTGGGGGAGAACCATTCTTGCTGTAGAACCCTTGTTCTACAGTATCAACCTTGTTTGATAAACTGCAAGGTTCACAGCCTGAGGAGACTATCTTCTATTCATTCACATATCATAAATGATTTGCTTGCCAATATCAGGTATTTTTATTTTCTAGAAAGATTTCAGGGAAGAAAAAAAAAGGTGGAAATTTGGAAACTGTGAGTCCCAGTGGAAAGGAAAACTATGGCTACAGTGCAGAGCAAATGCCATGTAAGTAACCTTTAAATGAAAAAAAAAAGTTCTATATAGAATTATATATATATGCATTTTAAATTCAGTCCTCCTATAACTTGGTGGCCAGAAAGTAGGCAAATATTAGCTTTCCTTTAAAAAAGTATTAGGCTACTATTTCTGGCCTGAAAAAATTCTGGCAATTGTCAGATGGTAGCAAAGAGATAAAGTAGCTAGTCCACTTTAACCTGATTTGGAAGCCAACCAGAAATGAACTTATATAAGTTAATAAAGCTCGGCTGCAAAAATCCAGATAGCCACTAGTTTTGCTGCCATCAGGGCATCCATGTGTGTGTGTATTTGTGTGTGTATGTGTGTTAGGAAAATGATGTCAAGATTGCAGGCATGAAGGTAATTGAAGTCACATCTCTTTAATGTGCATTGTACATATATCATATATACAGTACAAAAAGGCCTGAAGCTTCAATTGTGCAGCTGTCGTATTACTGAGTGGGCATGTGTTTTTAAAACTCAGATATAGTGAACAGTGAAACCTTTAACGGAATGACTTGAGAAGTTAAAATAAAATGAAGAAATGGATCTTGGTTTTTTACAATATATTCTAGTAAGTAGCAAAAAAGTGAGCTGTCTGAATTACTTCCTAAAGAAATGAAGTGAAGAAATTTCATTTAAAAATATTGGCTAGATGGGTTAAAACTGACAGTTAATGTTGGGGCATCCAGTGAATGAAGAAGATGTTGGATAGGCATTTGTCTGAAACGGTATAGGGTTTCCTGCCTAGGCAGGGGGTTGGACTAGAAGACCTCCAAGGTCCCTTCCAACTCTGGTATTGTATTGTATTATTGCTCTCTTTAAAAGGATATTTCCAGACAAATTGTCACAAAGGAAACTAATTGAAAATGTATATCAATTAGATATAGGCCCAAGAACCCTTATGCAGAGAGAAGCACAGAAGCCAGCTTCAAGTTTGCATTTGCTTCCCCATTTAGAATATAATCTGGACTGCTAAACTCATAGCACATCTCAGTATCTTGAAAAAGGAATGGATGATGGGTTGTATGATCGAAGCACATGTAGAAATAACTATCATGTATAAGTGTTATTTTTATACATTTTGCTCTATATGTGATGGGAGTTGGAGGCAAGTTGAGTAATTTCTATTGCTAGATTGCACAGTTTTTTCTGAAATCATATAACACTAAGTCAAGATTTGTTGTGTACAATTTGTGGAAAAATCATTGGTTTTGAAGCAACAAATCTGTCATTTGAAACTATAGTTCAAATTTAGTGTATGAATCCTGAGTTATTTTCCAGTTGTGATTTATATCTATGTAGCGCTACCCCTGAAAGAGCTGTTGAAGTCCTTGTCATTTTGGTATGGCCACTGGTCCACACTGATCCCTCACTCAGGCACTTCTACTGGCCTGCGTCATGTAGTGTCATGGTGGTCAGTCTTCTCTCAGCAGGAAGGTCATGTGGTGGGTGATGGTCAGTCTTTTTCCCAGCCAATGGATCATGTGATGAGATGGTATTCATGTGGCTGGTCAGGTAGCCCTTCTTCCTTTCTCTCTCTCTCCTCTCTCCCTCTCCTGAATTGCCTGCTGAGCTCTCCTTCCACCGCCTCTGCTCCTTTGTGGATTCCTCTGCTTGCCCCATAGAAGCCTTTCCTCTCCTATCCCCTTCTCTCCCTCAGGCTTGCCCCACAGAAGCCTCTCCTATCCTCCCTATTACCTTCACTCCATCTCTCTTTCCCCAGGCTTCTTTCTCCATTTCCTATCCTCTTGGGCCTCCTTTTTCCTCAGCCTCGAAAAACGCTCCTCCCTTCTCTCACACTACATTTGTCTCCCCCTCTTCTTGCCAAAATTTGGGTGTAGTGGGTGTGGGGGGAGAATAAGGTGACCAGATTTTCAGATTGGAAAAGAGGGACACCCTTTACCGGGGGGGGGGGGGGGGCTTGATTAAAAAAAAAATTTTTTTGTCAAAAGGTCACCCCAGGACACTGAAACCAGCATAAATACGAATCTGTTGCCAAACAAAATTTTGATCACGTGACCATGAGGATGCTGCAACAGTCGCTAAGTGTGAAAAATAGTCGCAACGGTCGCTAAGTGTGAAAAATGGTCATCAGTCACTTTTTTCAATGCCATTGTAACTTTGGTCACTACTTTTCCCCCTCCTCGAGACTCCTCACTTCTTCCTTCATTCCTCTTGCTGATCTACCTTCACCTTATCTGTCTTCTGCTCTTTCCCTCTCTTCCTTCCTTTCTCCTTCCATCCTCTCTTCTTTCCTCACTCACTCCCTTCCTCTTTTTTTCTCTTCCTTCCTCCTTCCATTCTTTCAGCTTCATTTCTTTTGCCTATCTACCTTCTCTGTCTTTCTGCTCTTTCCATTTCTTCGCTTCTGTTCCTTCCTTCTTCCCTCCTTTCCTATTTCTTCCTTCTTCCTTCCTTCTGCCTATCTACCTTCACCTTCTCTGTCTTTCTACTCTTTCCCTGTCTTCCCCTTTCCTCCCTCCCTCCCTTCTTTGCTTTCTAGTTCCATCTTTTCTTCTTTCCTCTCTCCCTCTTTTTCTTTTTTCCTTCCTTCCTCCTTCCTCTTGCCTATCAACTTTTTTTATTTTTTTTGTTACATAGACGACACATACCCACAACAATAAAAACAAAACAAAAAGAAAAAAACCCATCATCACATATAGCATGTCATTTGGTTACAAGTGTTTTAACATTTATCATTCTTATACATTTATTATTTCATTTAATAGGTTATAATATACAGTTTGGGTTGCTTTGTTTACCATCCCTTCCTCCTGTTATAACACCACCTTATTTTCCCTTTCTTTTCTCCCTTCCTCCCTTCTCTACTTTCTTCCTTCCTGCTCTCCTTTCCCTTCCTTCTTCCCTTACCTTTCTCCTACTCCTGCTCTTCCTCTTCCCCTTTCTACCCTCTCTCCTCCTCTTTCTCTCCTTTCCATCCTCCTCTGCTTACCTCTTTCTTCTTTCCATCATCCTTTCATTCTCTCCTCCTTTCTCCCTTTCTCCCAACTCCCTTTCTGGGAGTTGAAGTCCACACACTTTCAAGTCTCCAAGGTGGAGAAAGACTGATCTATCTAATTAATATAATTATTTCTCCCTCTCTTTTTCACTCTCTTTCCAGCGCACACACGCAAATGCATAGGGCAGCCCACCTCACACACAGGTAACTCCGGGCGGCTTGCGGGAAGAGGACAGCCTACCACTCACCCACGCGGGGGGGGGGGCAGGATTTCGCCAAGAAAAGTTAACTTTCCTGCGAAAGGGGCCGGCAGCCTCTCAGCTCTTCCCGGCTGGGAAGACCTCCCCCCACTTCCACTCCTGCGACCCTCCTCCCGCCTCCTCGGAGCTTCAAGCAAGCTAACTGGGAAGGCTGGGAAAGAAGAAGAAACGGAGGCGCGAGGTCAGCGGTCCTTGGGGGCGCGGCGGAAGCCCTTCAAAAGCGCTCCTTTCCCGGCTCTGCTGCCGTTGCTGCTGCTGCGGGCGGAAGGGGAGGAGGAGGAGGAAGAAGATAAAGCGGCGGGGTGGTCCCTACAGCCGCCGACACGGGAAAGGTGTGCTTTGACAGGGCTCCCACAGCCCTGCCAAAGCGCCCATTTCCCGGCTCGGCTGCCGTTGCTGCTGCTCATGGCAGAAGGGGAGGAGGAGGAGGAGGAAGAGAAAGCGGTGGGGCGGTCCCTGCAGCCGCCGACGCGGGAAAGGTGCGCTTTGACAGGGCTCCCACAGCCCTGCCAAAGCGCCCATTTCCCGGCTCGGCTGCCGTTGCTGCTGCTCATGGCAGAAGGGGAGGAGGAGGAGGAGGAAGAGAAAGCGGCGGGGCGGTCCCTACAGCCGCCGACACGGGAAAGGTGCGCTTTGACAGGGCTCCCACAGCCTGCTAAAACGCCCCTTTCCCAGCTCGGCTGCCGTTGCTGCTGCTCATGGCAGAAGGGGAAGAGGAGGAGGAGGAAGAGAAAGCAGCGGGGCGGTCCCTGCAGCCGCCGACGCGGGAAAGGTGCGCTTTGACAGGGCTCCCACAGCCTGCTAAAACGCCCCTTTCCCAGCTCGGCTGCCGTTGCTGCTGCTCATGGCAGAAGGGGAAGAGGAGGAGGAGGAAGAGAAAGCAGCGGGGCGGTCCCTGCAGCCGCCGACGCGGGAAAGGTGCGCTTTGACAGGGCTCCCACAGCCCTGCCAAAGCGCCCATTTCCCAGCTCGGCTGCCGTTGCTGCTGCTCATGGCAGAAGAGGAGGAGGAGGAAGAGAAAGCGGTGGGGCGGTCCCTGCAGCCGCCGACGCGGGAAAGGTGCGCTTTGACAGGGCTCCCACAGCCCTGCTAAAGCGCCCCTTTCCCAGCTCGGCTGCCATTGCTGCTGCTCATGGCAGAAGGGGAAGAGGAGGAGGAGGAAGAGAAAGCAGCGGGGCGGTCCCTGCAGCCGCCGACGCGGGAAAGGTGCGCTTTGACAGGGCTCCCACAGCCCTGCTAAAGCGCCCCTTTCCCAGCTCGGCTGCCATTGCTGCTGCTCATGGCAGAAGGGGAAGAGGAGGAGGAGGAAGAGAAAGCAGCGGGGCGGTCCCTGCAGCCGCCGACGCGGGAAAGGTGCGCTTTGACAGGGCTCCCACAGCCCTGCTAAAGCGCCCCTTTCCCAGCTCGGCTGCCGTTGCTGCTGCTCATGGCAGAAGGGGAGGAGGAGGAGGAGGAAGAGAAAGCGGCGGGGCGGTCCCTACAGCCGCCGACGCGGGAAAGGTGCGCTTTGACAGGGCTCCCACAGCCCTGCTAAAGCGCCCCTTTCCCAGCTCGGCTGCCATTGCTGCTGCTCATGGCAGAAGGGGAAGAGGAGGAGGAGGAAGAGAAAGCAGCGGGGCGGTCCCTGCAGCCGCCGACGCGGGAAAGGTGCGCTTTGACAGGGCTCCCACAGCCCTGCTAAAGCGCCCCTTTCCCAGCTCGGCTGCCGTTGCTGCTGCTCATGGCAGAAGGGGAAGAGGAGGGAGACCTCCCCCCACTTCCACTCCTGCGACCCTCCTCCCGCCTCCTCGGAGCTTCAAGCAAGCTAACTGGGAAGGCTGGGAAAGAAGAAGAAACGGAGGCGCGAGGTCAGCGGTCCTTGGGGGCGCGGCGGAAGCCCTTCAAAAGCGCTCCTTTCCCGGCTCTGCTGCCGTTGCTGCTGCTGCGGGCGGAAGGGGAGGAGGAGGAGGAAGAAGATAAAGCGGCGGGGTGGTCCCTACAGCCGCCGACACGGGAAAGGTGTGCTTTGACAGGGCTCCCACAGCCCTGCCAAAGCGCCCATTTCCCGGCTCGGCTGCCGTTGCTGCTGCTCATGGCAGAAGGGGAGGAGGAGGAGGAGGAAGAGAAAGCGGTGGGGCGGTCCCTGCAGCCGCCGACGCGGGAAAGGTGCGCTTTGACAGGGCTCCCACAGCCCTGCCAAAGCGCCCATTTCCCGGCTCGGCTGCCGTTGCTGCTGCTCATGGCAGAAGGGGAGGAGGAGGAGGAGGAAGAGAAAGCGGCGGGGCGGTCCCTACAGCCGCCGACACGGGAAAGGTGCGCTTTGACAGGGCTCCCACAGCCTGCTAAAACGCCCCTTTCCCAGCTCGGCTGCCGTTGCTGCTGCTCATGGCAGAAGGGGAAGAGGAGGAGGAGGAAGAGAAAGCAGCGGGGCGGTCCCTGCAGCCGCCGACGCGGGAAAGGTGCGCTTTGACAGGGCTCCCACAGCCTGCTAAAACGCCCCTTTCCCAGCTCGGCTGCCGTTGCTGCTGCTCATGGCAGAAGGGGAAGAGGAGGAGGAGGAAGAGAAAGCAGCGGGGCGGTCCCTGCAGCCGCCGACGCGGGAAAGGTGCGCTTTGACAGGGCTCCCACAGCCCTGCCAAAGCGCCCATTTCCCAGCTCGGCTGCCGTTGCTGCTGCTCATGGCAGAAGAGGAGGAGGAGGAAGAGAAAGCGGTGGGGCGGTCCCTGCAGCCGCCGACGCGGGAAAGGTGCGCTTTGACAGGGCTCCCACAGCCCTGCTAAAGCGCCCCTTTCCCAGCTCGGCTGCCATTGCTGCTGCTCATGGCAGAAGGGGAAGAGGAGGAGGAGGAAGAGAAAGCAGCGGGGCGGTCCCTGCAGCCGCCGACGCGGGAAAGGTGCGCTTTGACAGGGCTCCCACAGCCCTGCTAAAGCGCCCCTTTCCCAGCTCGGCTGCCGTTGCTGCTGCTCATGGCAGAAGGGGAAGAGGAGGGAGACCTCCCCCCACTTCCACTCCTGCGACCCTCCTCCCGCCTCCTCGGAGCTTCAAGCAAGCTAACTGGGAAGGCCGGGGAAGAAGAAAAAGAGGCGGCGCGGGGGCGTGGCGGAAGCCCGGCTGCCGTTTCTCTTGCTGAGGGCGGAAGGGGAGGAGGAGGTGGAGAAAGTTAAAGTGGGGGCCCGATCCCTTCAGCAGCCGAGGCTAATTCTCTGCACGAACGAGAGCGTGGGGGCAGCGGCAGCCGCCCGCACAGAACTTCCACGCGCTTCAGTGGCTTCTGCCGGGCGGCGGGAGCCCCGGACGTGAGAGGAAGTTCTCTGCGGGCGGCTGCCGCTGCCCCCACCCTCTTCTCCTGCCGCGGCCAGCGGAAAATTCTCTGATTAGAATTAGATTAGATTACTCACCAACAAGCGCAGCTGCAACCCCAAAAGACGAAAGGAAAATGGAGACTCACGCAGGAGTCCTCAGGGTAAGGAGTCCAGCCAATCAGTGAGCTGGTTGGGATAGAAAATTTTCCATCCCAGCCAGCTCACTGATTGGCTGGAGTCCTGGCCAATTAAATCAGTGAGCAGCAGGCTGGGCTGGCTTAAATTTGTAGGTAGCAGATAGAACAGAACGATGAGCCAGCCCAGCAAGCTAGCAGCTGATGGGCGGGAGCTGCGAGCGCCAAAAAAAGCGTGCTTTTTAAAAAAGCGTGCGGGATGCAGGAAAATGCATTAAAAAGCGGGGGTGTCCCGCCAAAAGCGGGACGTCTGGTCACCTTAGGGGAGAAGGGAATAGGAGGAGGACTCCTATTCCCTTCTCCCCCCCCCCCTGCTACATCTAAATTTGGGCTTTTGTTTTATTTTTGTTTACTTTCAGGTTCCATGTAGGCTTCTTGTTATCTCTTTTCATTTGATGGGGATGAAAGGGAAGAGTAATTGAAAAGGATATTGTTCCTTAAGCTAAACTTCTTTCCCCACAGTTTCTAAGTTTTTTTGGTTTTTTTTAGAAATAGTGATCTTTTCACACCCAGTTGGCTTGCACAGAAACCAAATAAGATGGCTTCCAGATATGTTACGACCTTTTAATCTTTTCTCTCCTAAGGATAATAAAATACAAAATGTTATCCTCCTTATTGATTCACAGAAAGCATTGTGATGTTAACACTTGAACACTTTTTTCAGTTTTAAAAAAATCAATAATCTATGTATTTTGTTCCATGACAAGCTATCTGCTTATTTTCAGGAAATTCTCAATTATTTTTCTTTCTGAAACAAAGTATAGATAGTCCTACAACCATAATTGAGCCCAAAATTTCTGTTGTTAATTGAGACATTTGTTAAGATTTTAGACCTTTCTGGCCACAGTTGTTAAGTGAATGACTGCGGTCATGAAAATAGTAACACAAGTTATTAAGTGACTCTGGCTTTCCCACTAATTTTGCTTGTCAAAGTTTGCAAAAGATGACCCCAGGACATTGTGACTTTATAAACATGAGATAATTGCCAAATTTCTGGATTTTGATCACATAACCATAAGAATACTGCAATGGTTGTAAGTGTAAAAAATGGTCATAAGTCACTTTTTTCAGTGCTATTGTAACTTTAAATAGTCACTAAATGAACTGCTGTAAGTCAAGGACTACATGTATAGTTCCTGCCATTTTAGGTGGACTACCATTTTAGTTCTTTGCCACTTTTATTGTATATGTTCTCTTCTGTTTTGCAGATCACACTTCCTTCCCAGTTGCAGAAATTGTTTATGATACCAAGAAAGATCTGAATGTGAGCTCTTCATCAGAGGTAAGTGGAACAATCTTTTTGAGATTGTAACATAGTTCATAAAGATGACTTCTTCTTCTTGGCCAATATTCTGACACTTGCAAGTAAAAGTATAAATTGGCATTTCATACCTACTGGTATTTATCTTAAAAATCAGAAAACTACATGTAAAGAGACCTATAACCTCCCCAAGATATTGCCTACAATCTCAATTTACTCATATCCAGTCCCTGGAGGGGTGTGTGTGTCTATGACAATTTGCCACAACCAACTCGCCACGGCCCAATCACCATGACCAACTCCACCACAGCCAACTCGTCACAACCAGCTTGCCATAGCCAACTCGCCATGGGACAACTTGCTGCAGAGTAAGAGTTACACTAAAATGAAATAAAAATGGTGGAATTGAATCATTAAAGAAAGGATGCAAAAGGAGGGACAGAATGGAATGTGAATGACAAAAATTAAAATATTTTTTATTTATTTTAAATAATTAAATTACATTTCTAATTTGTTTCATGGTGAGTTGGCCCTGACAAGTTGTCCCATAGTAGTTGGCTGTGGCGAATGGGCCCATTTTGTCCCTGGGCTGCGTAAGTGCCACACTGTCTTTTTCAACTAAAGAAAATGCTTTTCCTTTTATTCCTGCTGATCTTCCTGCTAGCCCACCAACCACCTCAGTTGCCCCAAGTGTCTGGCATCCTGACCTTTGCTGTGTGATGATGAAAAGAAGTCAAGGATAGAGGGCACATGTGTTTTAGTTAATAAATCATTTTCTATAGCAAGTATTACAACAAAGCATACAAAAAACAATTATGATGGGCTTTGTAATAACATTTTCAGGTCACCAATCTATGAATCCATTTAGGAAGCATTTTATTTCATATACAGATGGAATTAAATGCATTAAATAAAAATTTGGCACCACAATATAGTTATCCACTATCAGCTGATAGTGTATATGAAGAAAATAGAGTAATACAAAAATAGCATTAAGATAGGATGAGAGAAAGTACAGTTCTTAACTAAATTTTCCACTGTAATTTTTGGCTATTTTCCAAGGACTGATATTTATTTCCATTGGTATTTTCTTTTAATACTTCTTGCCAGTAATGGGATTCAAATAATCTAACAACTGGTTCTCTGCCCTAAAGACCAGCTGGATAGGCGTGGCTCAGTGGTCATGTGACCATGTGGGCATGGCCAACTCAACTTCATTCACATCAATGGGCGCTTCGCCTTAGCTGTTACAATGTAATAAGGGTTAACCGGAGATGCAGTTTCTGTAATCAGGGCAATAAAGATTAGGCTAGAAACAACACCAGAATGTTTCCTTCCTACCTTCCTTACAGGATTAGCCCTGTAATGTGAGAAAAAACAAAATGAGATTTCTTCAAATAACCAGTTCTCTGAACTGCTTAGAAAGTTAACAACCGGTTCTCTCGAATAGGTGCGAACTGGCTGAATCCCACCACTGCTTCTTGCACTAGCAATAATATAAGATCCCACAACTCTGCATGGAGAAGAGTCTACGTCTCTGACATGATCCCCTTATTATAGAATGTAGTACTACTTTTGAAAATTATTTGGCAAGAGATCCGGTGTTAAATGTCAACTCATGAATATAGAACAGTGCTTTATGTGGCAAGCAAATCAACTGAAGAATGAAAAGTCTATTATCACCTTTCAGGAGTCATATTTCTGAAAGAAAAAAAATGATCGCTTAATTTATTGGACTCTGATCAAGGTACAATTAGTCATGACCAAGTCAGTCATAAAAGACTTTTTTATTTAGTTTCCAGTATGATAAGGATATAGTCAGTCTTTAGTGGCTAGATTTGGGGATTAATTTCTCTGAATTTGTTAGATTTATTGGCCTGGTTATATAATATTAAGCAAAAATAGATGGGTTCAAACTTTAAGTCAAGCTAAATTCAAGTATTGTATGGCCCAAACTCTTAAGTAAATAGGCATGGTTTTTATAAATTTACTGGCTCAAGCTTCTGATTTTTAAAACTGTGTCACTTACAATTAATAGATAATATTTACTAATATCTTATTAACCTAATGTATTCTATTTAATCTACTAGGTGTCAAACAACAAATTTCAAGCAGAAGAAATTCCTTCAAGAACTAATGTTTATCCAATTAATCCAGTCAAAATCAGAAATGTGACACTAATATAGGAAAGCAGTTACCATAAATAGCTATATCATTTCTTAAAATTTCTTCATTTATTTGAAAATCAGAATCAATTTAATAATCTCTGAGGAATTTTAATGAAGAAGCTACTGTGTTTCCCCATAAAACAGAATGTATTTCTCTTTAAATATTTATTTTCTGTCTACTTTAAAATTTATTGTGAACTAGTGGAAGTTTCACTATCACCTTTGACCTGATCATTCAAAATAAGGTTTTGTTTAGTTATCATCTCTTTTTGTGAAATTGTCATATTCTAAATCATACGATTCATGATGTTAATTTTTAAAATGCAAGCACTTATGATTTAAGATAAACAATATGGTTTCCTATTCATATATTTCTGGGTGCATACATCATACAGTGATGACATGACAACAGAAACTCCTGCAAGGATATGCACAATTCATATTTAAAATAAATCCAACATAGATTTCCATGATAGCAGGTATAAAAGCTTAAATAAAATGGAATCCATTGAGACATGGCATTGAATAGATTTAAGGCTATTGATCCTTCTTCAGTCAAAAATGCACATATAGCATGATTTGTTTGCAAACATTATGTAAAATAGCATATACTTGAAATTTGCATTAAAAAGTATAATGTATGGTGACTTGCATTTTAAAAATTCTCTAGTTAGATAATTAAAAAAAGAGATTATATCCCAATATTAAATTATAATACATATGCAGGAAAATACACATAACAATATATTTCCAATATATTTGGGAAAACTTGTGTTAAATACATACTGTATGTTGGAAAGTTTTGTTACAAATACAAACATGTATTTTATCAGGGGATATTGCATATAGAAGCTCCATATTAAGTAAAGTTTAAATGACAAATCAGATGTATTTATTTTGTTAAACAAGCATTAAAACTGTTAATATTTCTGATATTACTGTGCTAAGCAACTTAACTTCATTGAGCTTTACTTACTACTGGCATGTTATCACTTTAATTACATTTTTTATTATTTCATTTACTCATTAAACTAGCTGTTTTTTCCCTGTGTTATACACCTGTCATTTAAGAACATAGTTAGAAGTAGGAGTTATTAAAATTGATTGGGCTTGTCTCTGTTAATAAGTTGAAGTTCTCAAACCACTTTTTCCTTCTTCAATCATTTTTTGAAAACCTTTGCATAAAGTAATCTGTGATATTACAAGTGCATTTTACATAATTGAATTGCCAAATAAAAAGTACCTAATTTTCAACTTTTTCTTTCTAATTAAACTTCTAAAATAGAAAGAACTGGGTCATCTTAAAGAATAACAAATTTATTCTGGCACTTTTGTGCATTGGAATCTTCTTCATTAAAGCAGTAAAATGTCTGTCACACTCAATTCCTGATGCCTTAGGAATTGATGACAATAATGTTTTCTTCGTAACTATATAGTAACGTTCTACATTTAGGCAAGGAAAACAAAATGCACAGGTACAGTATATGTGGTACCTTGCTCAATAGTGGTCTCTGTGAGAGGGATCTTGGAATCCTAGTGGACAATCACTTAAATATGAGCCAGCAGTTTGTAGCAGCTGCCAAAAAGCCAACACAGTTCTAGGTTGCATAAACATAGGGATAGAATCAAGATCACATGAAGTGTTAATACCACTTTATAATGCCTTGGTAAGGTCACACTTGGAATACTGCATACTGGTTGCCACGACGTAAAAAAGATGTTGAGACTTTAGGAAGAGTGCAGAGAAAAGTAACAAAGATGATTAGGGGATTGAAGGCTAAAACATATAAAGAATGGTTACTGGAACTGGGTATGTCTAGTTTGGTGAAAAGAAGGACTAGGGGTGATATGATAGCAGTGTTCCAATATCTCAGGGGCCACTACAAAGAAGAGGGAGTCAACCTATTTTCTAAAGCACCTGAGGGTAGGACAAGAAGCAATGGGTGGAAACTAATCAAGGAGAGAAGCAACTTAGAACTAAAGAGAAATTTCCTGACAGTTAGAACCATTAATCAGTGGAATAATGTGCCTCCAGAGGTTGTGAATGCTCCAACACTGGAAGTTTTTAAGAAGAGATTGGATAACCATATGTCTGAAGTTGTGTAGCGTTTCCTGCCTCCTTTCCTTCCTCCTGACTAGAAGAACTCCAAGATCCTTTCCAACTCTGTTGTTCTATTCTATATGGAAATGGTATCCATGGCTGCTGCCTTGTTCTAGAATCCCTCATCCCCAACCAGGTTTCCAGTTTTTCTATAGCTTTTCTATTTCCTGATAATATATTATCATATACTAAATAAATCCGACTGCAGGTTTACCTACGAAATCTAACGAAGGTTACATTTGAGAGATAATGAAAAAATACATTTTGCCAAGACTTAGAAGAGACTTATAGAGCTAGAAAAAAAAAGAATAGTATACTTCCTGGGATAAGCATTATTGTTCTTTAAACAAATAAATAGATTTATTTCAAAAATGAAATGGGCCCATCATTTTTATATTTTCAGCTTTGGTGTATCTTACAAATGCTGTTTATAACCCGTTTTTCTGTTGTTTAAGATGAGTCCTGTTGAAATATTTGTAGTCTAATGAACTCCAATCAGCAGATAGAAACCATGCAGTTTTGGCACTATTTTTTAATTTTTCTTTGTTCGAAATAGTATTGTTACAAATACTGAAAACCAGTGGTATTCTAAGCTTAACCCAAGGCTTGGGTTTCTAGAGACAAATGTCACACAAACATATAGGATTTCAGAGCTGTATAAACTTTCTTCAAGTTTTCCTTTTCAGTTTTGAATTTCACATAGAATACGTTACCTGAATCCGCTGAGTCACACATACTTAAAAATAGCTTATAGCTAACTTTCCACTGAGTTTTTTTCTTGATTGCTGAAAGCATCTTGAATTTGAATGGATCACTAAGCTAACTAATGTATAATTTTAAACTTGCTAGGGATTGCTATTCACAATATTGATAGCATAATTATAATGACATATTATACAAGAAATTTTGAACAAAAACAAAATGTGCAGTTTCAGAATCAATATACATGCAGTTTGTATATTAGTTACCACCAATTCCGTATCTAAAGAGTTTCACGTGATCAATCTCATTCCAAAAATTGAAAATTCATGACTGTGAAGTGAAAGCCATGAGGGAAAGTAACACATATCCAAGCAGGATAAATTGTGTTTACGATTTCACCTCTCTAAAGGAAATTGAAGTGAAGTTAGAGGAATTAAACAGAACAAAACTCATTGTGCAAAATTCAATAAATAAATATCTCAGTGAATATCTGCTTTATAATTATTCTAAATTAAGAATTGGCCGCAGTCATAAACCTTTGAGAGATAAACTGTCAGCTAGTGATCATAGATCTATTCACAAGATTTTAGTTAAATGTAATTCTCAGCAAAATCTTTTCAAGAAGCAAAATTTTACCAATCAAATCTTCATGTCGGAAGAAGTTGATTTGACTCTATCCTTGAAAACATGATATCTTGATGTGGCCCCAAATAATTATGGATGAAGCTGTTTAATGTAATACTTAGTAACTCAACCTAATGATGAACATTTCTAAAAATGTTATTTAAATTACATGGCTCTGATAATTTCTATAATATATATATTTATTATTATATGAATTCTGTGCTATCAAACCAAATAGGATGAAGGAGAGAGAAGATAGTGCAAGCTCTTGAAATGCAGCTCATATTTTAGAACTAATCTTTAAAGCAGTGAAAGTTGTAGTTGAATAAAATTATTGTAGAGCTTTTGCAGAAGATTTGAGGAAATCTTAGGTGCTATGGTGACATGCTGAATTAAGTGCACAAAGGATGAAAATGAAATGGAAGACACTTCAAAGCTGGGGAAATAGATGCTGGGGGAAAAACGCCCTAAAAAAAGTTATTAAACCTCACTCAGGGCACCATTTAGAAAAAGTATTTCCCAGAAGGCAAGCAAATAAAAACTTCATTAATACAGGTAATCCTCATCTTACAACCACAACTGGGACCAAAATTTCTGTCACTAAGTGAAACATTTGTTAAGTGTATTTGCCCCATTTTATGACCCCCTCCCCCACAGTTATTAAGTGAATCACTGCAGTTGTTAAATTAAGTGAAGTGAAGTGATTAAGTGAAGCTGGCTTCTCCATTGACTTTGCTTGTCAGAAGGTCACAAAAAGTGGTCACATGACCCTGGGACACAGTAAATGTCATAAATATGCATCAGTTGCCAAGCATTTGAATTTTGATCATGTGACCATGGTGATGCTGCAATGGTTAGAAGTGTGAAAAACAATCATGTCACTTTTTTCAGTGCCATTGTAACTTTAAATGGTCACTAAATGAGCTATTGTAAGTCAAGGACTCCTGTTGTTCTTCACATTTAGAAATTAGGTATGACCCTTACTTAGGGAGTTTTTTCATGTAGATCAGTGGTAGTCAACCTGGTCCCTACCGCCAGTGGTGGGTTTCAAAAATTGTTGGAACCTACTCTGTGCGTGTGGCCTCCTTTGTGGGAGTGGCTTGCCACCCATATGACTGGATGGGAGTGGCTTGCTGCCCATGTGACCGGATGGGAGTGGCTTGCCACCCATGTGACCGGATATGAAATTATGAATTAGTACTTAGGTCAGTCCAAGTAGCTATTCAGAAGTTAGTGGTTAGAAGAAATCGTAAAGCAAGATATGGAATTAAAACCAGAAATATTTTGTTGGCTATTTGAAAGGGAGTATAATATATATTTAATTTAATATGCAGAAATAAATAAATTGACAATTAAAATCAAGAAGGCTTTGAATACTTTTTCATGTGGGATTGGTTTTAGCAATTGCCAACTAATGGAAACAGAAATTAGAAATCCAAAAGTATGAAAGAAAACACCAATTAAGGGTAAGGAAAGGTCCCTAAAATATATAAGAAAATATTACTAGATCATTATTAATGCGTAGATAACTGCGGGACATTACACACCCACACACAAACTATGACAGTGCCAGGAAAACACCAAAAAATAAGAATTCCCCCACAAAAGACTGCCAATGAAACCAGTTTTTTTTTCCTAAGCCAAAGGACAGGAAAGACAAAGTCACTGGAATAAAAACCATCAAGGCATTGTGAGAAATTATAAAGGACAGGCGCTCACAGAACCATCAACCACCTCAGAATTACATAAACAACAAGGGTGAAACACTAAATCTGGCAAAGCTGCCTTGCACCAACCTGGCCTGCCCATAGAAAAGCAGCCACTTTGAGACACATAAATCTGGTCTGAACACTTAAAAGCAAGATATTGCATCACAAAGAAAACATTTGCAAAAAGGCACAACATTTCTTGTAGTAAATATATTTTATAAACAATTAAAAAATAACATTCCCCCAAAAATAATTAAAAAAAGATATTCTATAAATAAAAGAAATCCTTAAAAACCATTGTTAAGTATTCCACCAGCAATAATTTATACTGTAACTATTTTAAGGTATTGTACCAGCCATAGTATACTGTAACCATTATTCCAAACCACCAGCAATAATTTATACTGTAACTATTTCAAACTATTCCACACACAATAAATTGAAGTAAACCATTTTAAAATATTCTACACTCAACACTTTTAAGTAAAACTATTTTTAAAAATTCTATGAACAATACATTGCAAAGTATTGAGTATAGAATTTTTTTAAATGGGTTATTTTAATTTATTTTGGATAGAATCTTTTTTTAAATAGTTTAAGACAATTTAAAAAAGGAATAAATTGAAGTAAAACTATTTTTAAAAATTCTATGCACAATAAATAAAATATTATTTTAAAATACATTAAAAAAAATAAAAGAAAAAAACCCAGGTCACTTACCAGCAGGCAGAATCAGCAGAACTCCGATGCAATGGATCCTCGTCGTGATGGATGGAAGCAACAGGGACCAGGCAGGCAGAGAGGCAGCAGGAACAGGTAAGACATTAAGCAGATTGCCTGGCAGGCTTAGCCAGCCAGGCAAGGCTGGAGAGGGGGGGCAGGGGGGAAAGCTAGGCCGCCGCGGCTACCACCAGTCCACGGCTTTCGCTAGGGAAGGCCTGAAGGCCTACCCTTGTGAAAGCTAGGCCGTGTGGCCTACGCCAGCCCGTGACTTTCGCTAGGGAAGGCCTTCAGGCCTTCCCTTCAGGTGGAGGAGTGAGCGAGTGAGCTGCAATGCGCCGGCAAGGGCGCTTTACAGCGACAGGGGCCAGGACCGATACTAGCGTTCAATAGCAATAGCAGTAGACTTATATACCACTTCATAGGGCTTTCAGCCCTCTCTAAGCGGTTTACAGAGAGTCAGCATATTGCCCCCAACAATCTGGGTCCTCATTTTACCCACCTCAGAAGGATGGAAGGCTGAGTCAACCCTGAGCCGGTGAGATTTGAACCGCTGAACTGCTGATCTAGCAGTAGCCTGCAGTGCTGCATTTAACCACTGCGCCACCTCGGCTCTTAACCCGGAAGTTATTTACTTCCGGGTTCACCAACCAACCAGTCCACAAGGACTGGCAAGGACCAGTAGGAACCCACCCCTGCCTACTGCCCACTAGTGGGCATTCCAGCTTTCATGGTGGGTGGTAGGGGTTTGCTGTAACTCTGCTTTATAAATTGAAAACTTTATAAATCACCATTATTGTTGAACCGGTGGGCAGTTAGAAAATTTTACTACTAACAGAGATACAAAAGTGGGTGGTAGGTATAAAAAGATGGACTACCCCTGATGTAGATGATGTACAAATTGGAGGAGAGGAAACTTTCTAGAGCCATAGCAAATCACTAGTATAGAAAGGCTTTCATGTCATCCCATTATCAAAAACAGCTGTAGAAATTTATGAGAACCTATGTGGAGAAAAAGAATATTTTTAAAAAATTCACAGCTATAATTATAATAAAATGTTAAAATGCAGTCATGTATTATTTTGTATTAATCCCACTCAACTTAGCTGTACACAGAGGAGTATGCTGTTTAGCATTCTGCAACACTGTTTTGAAAAATTCATTTCTTTTAAAAATGTGCTGGGTTCATTTGCATTAGAGCCAAGGTGGCGCAGTGGTTAAATGCAGCACTGCAGGCTACTGCTAGATCAGCAGGTCAGCGGTTCAAATCTCACCGGCTCAGGGTTGACTCAGCCTTCCATCCTTCCGAGGTGGGTAAAATGAGGACCCAGATTGTTGGGGGCAATATGCTGACTCTCTGTAAACCGCTTAGAGAGGCCTGAAAGGCCTATGAAGCGGTATATAAGTCTACTGCTATTGCTATTGCTATTGCTATTGCTATGAAGTATAAAAATAAAAATTAATAATGAAATTTATACCACTCACTTTCTACAATAAATCTACTGAATGCTTTTGGCTTCTTTATTAAATGTTAACTTATTATTTCCTTGTGAATATAAATATCATATGGTATCTTCACATCAGTTCAATGCCAGGGTTCCAAGTAACACCCCCAACGAAAGAAGACTCCGAGGCTTGAAGTTCCTCAAAGTTCCACTTTATTAGAGATGTCATGATGGCACATCTGGGAAAAGCCAAATCTGAAAGCTTCCAGGTTTTCTCACCCAATTGAAAGTTCAAAACCCTGCCCCAACACCACAAGTCTGTCACATGGTCCAACCCATCATTGCCACAAAGGAAGATTCCTCCCATCAATATCCATCCAGGTACAGGGACAAGGCAACCTTGACTTTCTGAGAAGGAATGTTATTATGGCTACATATCACCCACACTCTGTAGAATCCCCCCTCCCATTTTCCCACAGTAGAAAATGTGGCAGGCCTGAAATCCAAAAGGTAAAAGATGGCTTCCAGGCCTGATAGTCAGAATATACCATGTTTCCCTGAAAATAAGACAGGGTCTTATTTTCTTTTGATCACCAAATAAGCTTGGCCTTATTTTCAGGGAGATTTTATTATTTTGAGGTGCAGGACCCGACGAGCGTGGTCACCTCATGGCTGCTGCTGCATTGCAATATTTTCTGGGAGGGCTTATTTTGGGGGGAGGGCTTATTTTAGCACATGCGCTCAAAAGCCTGATTGGGCTTATTATCTGGGGAGCTCTCATTTTCGAGGAAACGGGGTAGTTAGAAACTAGGTTCCTAAATTCTAGCATTCCAGGATTAGGATAATTGTTACTGCTTTCTGTTCAGCATTATCTCAGTTACAAATATTTGAAGATGCACCTTTCAGTATGATACAGTTTGATTGGCATCATGAGCAGACAAATTCATGCATAAATACTGCTTTAATTTGAAACACAGCAACCCTGTATTTATATAGCACAAAATGTAAAATCAAAGTATGTGGTGTAATCTAAATGAACAAATGATACACACACACACAAAACAAACAAATCATCATAGCTTGGAACTATTTTTAAAAAGTTTCTAGCTATCACATCTGCAGCACGTTGCTTGCATTTTCTGTCCTTGACTCATGATCGCAATTGACCCAGAGATTTATATTGCTAAGTGAAAAAATTGTTAAGTGAGTTTTGTCCCATTTTACAACTTTTCTTGCCACATTTGTTAAGTGAATCACTGCAGTTGTTAAACTAGTAACACTGATGTTAAGTGAATCTGGCTTTCCTCATTGACTTTGCTTGTCAGAAGGTCACATAACCCCAGGACACTGCAACCATTACAAATATGGACCAGTTGTCAAGTTTTGATTGTAAATCATGTGACCATAGAGATGCTACAGTGGTCATAAGTTTTTAAAATGGTTATAAGTCACTTTTTTCAGTGCCATTGTAACTTTGAATGGTCATTAAATGAACTGTTGTAAGTCAAGGACTACCTGTATATGGAACAGGTATGGTAATCTATGCTTGTTCTGTGTCATCTCACCATTTCACAGTGTTTGTCATTTGAGTCACAAGGGCCAGTTGCAAATTCTGAGTCCAGTTCAAATGTTACTTTGCCATCAACCTGCATCCCATTATCAGTATCAGAAAGCTATCTCATTGAAATTGTATATAGTAATTAGATATGGATATGTGGGAGCAGTGTACACATACCGTAGATTCTACCTTAAAGATTATCAGATAAAAAATTATCTTTTCCCAAAGCCTGTTTTTAATAATGTGGAAGAGAGTGCTTTTTCTTGTTAAAAGAAGCTTTATTTTAGAATTCTACAATGCTAATTAAACAAGACATAGAGAAAGAGACATTAAATGAAACTTGTTTTCTGCCTTGACCTCTCCAAGTATCAATTGCAAATAATTGGAGAAAAGATGTACTTTTAGCTTCAGGCTTTTGAAATTTAGAGAAGTGTGTGTGTGTGTTCTCTTGTATGTTCTCTTGTCTGCGTGGAAATTGAAAATAGTTAACTGATCATTAATATGTCTCATTCCCTTTTAATTAAAAGTCAACTGTCATGGGTAAGTGCTGAGGCATTGCTTTCTGTCATCCTCCCCGCCACCCCAAGAAGTGCATCCTCTGCTGTAGCCAAGATCCAAAGAACTTTTAATTACTTGCATCAAACACAAGGCACTCTTGGATTTGACTTTTTCAGCTTCATACTATAAATCTTGATGTGGTGTGCTTTAGTGATGAAGGTGTTAGTCATGAAGGTGTGCTACAGTGATGAAAGCAGGTTGAAGTCTGCTTTCATCTATGGAAGCTCAATAGGTAACTTTAAGCCAGTCAGGCTCTCAGAATTATTGTACTGGGAAAAACTGGAGGAGACTCTGCTAGGCAAGCTTCCTCAAGCAATTAGAGGGGAGGAAATCCACTCTGATCAATAATGTGCTAATTGCATTGTGTTTGAAAGTTATAATCCTTTTCTCCCAGTGAATTGCAGCTCAGCATCTTCCATCAGGCATGACATTTTCCCCTTTCTCAGGACCTATAGCAACCTAAACATCAGAAAGGCACAGAACTGCAGCTGTAGTCACTCTAAGTGGGATTTGGAAAGGGCTAGTGTCTTCCAGCAGCCATTCTTCCTTATTTCAAGTGATTCTTTAGTATAAACAAGTTCTTGCATAATGTAAAACATTATATAGATGTTTGGTTTCAGTTTAGCATGTTATTTGAATGAGTCAGTGTGGGGCTATTTAGCTTCTCCACTCAGCTGACTTCTTCGTTTTAATGGTACAGAAACTAGAAAGTTAATTTGTTCCAGTGTTATTGGGAAAGGGGGCCAAATGGACAAATGGTTGGTTTCCAGCTGCAACTGGTAAAAGCAGTGGAATAAGACTAGATTCATCTATGAAATGCTGGTGGACAAACACCCAGACCTAGTATATATACTAAGCGGGGAAACTGTGAGGATGTAGTCTGCTCCACATGTTTTCAGATCTTGCAGATGAACTGATCAGAAGTGCTTATCTTGGGTGTCTGGTTAATTTATTGTCAATTTATGTTTGTTCTTGCTTTGCTGTACATTGCTTGGAGTCTTAGCCATTAGAGCAAGAACTGTAAAAAAATTCTAAATCACCATCTATATGAAAATACTTACTGGCTCAGGGTTGACTCAGACTTCTATCCTTCTGAGTTCTGTAACATGAGGACCCAGATTGTTGAGGGCAATATGCTGACTCTGTAAACCATTTGAGAGGGCTATAAAACACCATGAAGTGGTATATAAGTCTAAGTGCTACTGCTATTGCTACTGTATAATCAACTACTAGTGAATTTTATATGTCTTCAATCATCTCCTGCTAAAGGAAACTAAGCCCATATAACTAGGCTTACACATGGGCTTCTGGATCTCCTCAAAGCTTGGAGAAGTGGGTCATGCTGTAAAACTTGTAGAGCTTTTCAGACTGCAAAAATAATCGTGCTCCCTGCCAGTCTCAAACTGGCTTGAGTATATAAATAGCAGAATTCAATTTTATGAATATGAATGTAAGTATGCATACATGAATGAATGAATGAATAAATAAAAATATTAAGAGGACTTTAGGGATACAAATGAGCAGAGATTATAATAAATGTGACCTGCTCTATTGTGCCAATCTTTATTGTTTGCTGTTATTATGTTGAACTCCTCAGCAAAGCCTAATAGGCAAACTTGTCCTCTAAGGAAAGGAGAGGAATGGAGCAAATGCAATCTCAAGCCTGGTATAAACCATGATGTGGCTGCCTTGATTTTGTGAAGTGAGCCCAATTATTATACTTTCTATATGACAGTTTATCACACAGTGTATAGTGCAAATCAACTCATCTAGCTAGCAAATCATAATTAAACCAGTAGTATCTTATTGTGACATGTTAGTACAACCCGCCAAGGGGTAAGAAACGGAGAATTTGAATTTGAAGTCTGTTCTGCTTTTGAAGTTTGATTTTAATTTCTGAACTATTCAGAGTTTATAAAAAAAATTACTGACTAAATAATTGGACACCCATATTTATCATATAGTATTTGTTGATTCCTTTCTTTTCTAGGAATAAATTAGCCTGTAATTACAACATACAGTGTTTGTGTGTGTGTGTGTGTATGTGTGTGTTTCATTGTATCCCCCATCCCACTCCTTTCTTTCTCTAAAGGTTGATTCCCCCCCAAAAAAGTAAAATCTTGACATTCACTCTGAAGTTAGTCTCCCACTCAATTTAAAACAGAGGAACTGAACAGATTTGTTTTGATTAAGCAGTAAAAATGCATAATAGTTATGTTAGCTTATCCAGTCAAATATAACAGATATAACAATTATTATTTTTCTCCATCTTGAAAAAATGGCTTTATAAAACTGATATGTATCTATTGGGAGAATGATTGGCTATTGTTAAATCATCTGGTCTTAGTTGTGTAAGTCCCCAAATGTTATAGCTAAAAGTGGAGATTCAGAGATATCAAGCAAAGAAGAGACTAATTCTTGCATGTTTCTTGGTGTACATCTTCCTGCACAAATAAAATGCTTATATCAAGCTTTTTCTCATCAGCTGCTGCTGCTGTTTTTCCACAAACTAGATGCTTGTATAAACAGGAGCTGCAAATGACACCATGCGTCTCTCAAGATGTAAAAAAGTTCTTTCTTTCTTTCTTTCTTTCTTTCCTTCCTCCCTCCCTCCCTCCCTTCCTTCATTTATTTTTTCTGAAAGCTACAGTATGTGCCTCTGTATGTTTTCCTTCAAACATAATTATATCTGTATTTAGTAGGTCATTGCCAAGTGGTGGTGAAGAAAGAGAACCTTAGTGTTCTTGGTGAATTAAATTCCATACCCAAATAGAACTTAATTCACATTGTTTAGGTTGATAAGTACAGTTTCTTTAACCACATTTATTAAATAAATATCAATTGTTCACAGATTAGCCTAAAGCTAAGTTTATTAACCATGGTAGATTGAATGTAATGCAGTTCACTGAGTCCACACAACATGCTATTCTACAAGCCAAGATTTGTAGACTGGTTTCATACAATAAATTATAGCAAAATCAAAGCAACCATTCTTTTCATATAGTATATGAACAAGGTTATTCAAATAGTCAAGGACACTGTCACTGAAGAAACAGAATATCAATTCTCTTGCTTTTCATGTCATGAACAATTTAGTCCAACATTTTCCAGATCCAACACCACATAATTTACATGCTTGTTTATCCCTCAAATGTCTGGAAGATGTTCAGTATTTGTATAGAAGGCACCAGGAAATAGCAAGACGGTAGGCTGGATTGAGACATAAGAGAAGGCCATGTCAGGCAATTGAAATTCCAGCCCTTTTTTATACATAGCATACATGGCACATATCCTGTAAAGAGGGCAGACTTTGATTATGTTGGTACAGCAACAATGTTACCTTTTTGGAACATTCTTGCCGAAGACCCTCGGCCAGAATATTGTGGCCAGAAGACCACCCAGATGAAGTAGTATGAAGCATGAGGCTTGTCTATGGAATCATCAGGAACTGAGCTTGACTCAAAGAAGACATTACCTAGATTCTCTCCGAGCATGTATAATTTATACTTATAGTAAAGTTGGAATTAATATTTTATTAATGCTTAATTTAATATTGTGACTCTGGAGAGTTAATCAGGATGTACTGATGTAAAAGTCTAGCCTTTAGAAATATATGTGGTTAGTTGTACATTTCTCCCAGTAATGTTTTCTAACAAATTTAGGTTTTGCCCATCTACTTCTTTGTCACAGCCTACTCTTGGTTTATGGCAAAAACATTCATGATCATAATACATCCCCGTGGCATTAACGAGCGACCCCTTCTGCTCCAATAAATGCATGCATGATTTTAGCTTAAAGTATTAGAATTGTAGACATGAATACCTTCTAGCTATATGAGATTTTTTATTGTGCCAACAGAACGCCAAGCCCACATATCATGTTGTTATTTTTTCCTGTTTGGGAATTAGGGAATTAACTGACCTGAATATGCTTTTAAAACAGGGACTATAACAGAGGCTGGCATTTTATTCAAGTCCTGGCAGGCCCAGGCTATTATCCTGCAAACTAGTAGCAAGTTAAGAATGCCATGTAAAACTATTAGGGGCTGCTTTCAAAAATTTCCTAGGCTTCTTCTGGTAGCTACAGTAACTGGCTATCTAGGAGGAATACAAGATATAGAAAGAATCCAAAAATTAAAAATTAAAATTCCAAGAAAAAATACACTGCCTCTATCTCTTCCAGTAAAACAGTGCTTCCCAAACTTGGCAACTTTAAGACTTGTGGACTTCAACTCAGTAGCAGTAAAAGATCAGTTAATAATGGAAGTGCAGATATATTGTATTCTTCCTTTCTTCTGGCTGAGCTTTTACATGGGTGTGAAACTGGGGGTCTGCGGGCCAGATGCGTCACACACAGGCACCGCCCACCCTGGCTCCACAAAAGCAAAAAATGTCACAATACATTACAATACATCACATGACGTGATCGAGTTTGACACCTGTGCTCTATCAAGTTCAGAAGGCACCATCACTGAAAATATTTGCTTCACTTTTAAAATATTAAGAGATATCTGAGGTGACTTTAGGCCAGCCACTCTTGCTCAGCCTGAGATTGATTAGTCAGAAAATGCCCATCTACCAGCACACATTAAACCAACAGGGATCTATGCAGTTGTACTCATCATGACACAATACTATTCTTGTAATAAACTGATCATGGCTAGCTTCTCCTGATATTTCCCTAAACCCATTTCACAATTAAGGTAGAATGTTATGAATACTTGTACATAGTTGAAAGGCATAAGTAATATTGAGCAAGGCAATGACAGGTCAAAAGTGAACAGATCAAGTAAAAATGCAATTATAGAAGCAATCAAGCAGGTTTGCCCTTAAAGAGAGAAATGCTTGTCATTTTTTGCAACTATTTTAATCCTTAATTGCAGGGCTGCTGCCCTGAATCTGCACATTTAATATATTGTGCTAAGATTTATAAATGTCTTTAATTTAAAAAGTATCAAGGAAAAAACAAGCTGTTTTTTTTTTAAAAAAAAAATTTCACCCATGCCAATGGTGGCCACATCCAATCATGTTTATGAAACTGAAGCTCAGAATTGTATTCCCAGCTGAAGGGTATTTCTCCCTATAAAGTTTTGCTATTGAGACAACTGAGCTCTGGAGAAAGAAAAATGCTTATATTGGAAATGAAATATTGAGTAAGATATGGAATCAAGTACACATTAATGAAGATGGAGTATACATAGAATGGAGAAATACATTAGGTACACATTGATTTTACCATTATTATTAGCCAAGACAAAACTATATAGTTGGATCTGTACATTGCTCTAAGTACTGCTTCACTTAATTGTGGTTTATTGGATAAACAACAATTTATTCAATATGGTAATCAAAAACCAAACAAGCAACATTATGGCTTAGTACAGTGGTGAAATTCAATTTTTTTTATCACCGGTTCTCTGGGCGTGGCTTGGTGGGCATGGCAGGGAATGGATATTGCAAAATCTCCATTCCCATCCCACTCTGGGTCCAACCAGAGATGGTATTTGTTGGTTCTCCGAACTACTGTATTTTTCGGAGTATAAAACCCTCCCCCCTAAAAGAGGGTGAAAATTTGGGTGCGTTTTATACACTGAATGTAGCCCCACCCACTTATCTTTCCCTATCTTTGGCCTCTGCCTCCCAGCAATTTACCTCCTTGCAGCAAACAGGGAAAATGGGGCTTGCGGAGGCTGCAATAGGCTATAGCAATCCCTGCAGCCTGAAACAGCTGATGATCGGGAGGTGCGCTTAAACTGAAAGTTGTTGTTTGCTCCACGAGGCAAATTGATGGGAGGCAGAAGCAGATTTTTTGTTGTTGTGCTAATCAAGCTGTTTGCTGTTTGCTGCAAGAAGGTAAGTTAATAACTATAAATGCCTATAGAATGTTCAAATTATTAAACTTATTTTTTAAAGACTGCTTTATTATTGTTCTAGACAGCTTAACAAAATGAAGAAGCTTTTTAAAATAAATGTTTGATCTGAAGAAGCCCAGTGCTATTGTATCTTCTTTTAAATAGCAGAGAATAACTATACTCTCAGAAAGCACATCAATTTTAACAGCATCTGTACAAGTATAGTCTGAAATGTAACACTACAAACAGTATATATTGTCTGTACTGTTTGCTGTTTGTTGCAAGGAGTAAAATTGCTGGGAGGCAAAAGCAGATTTTTTCCCCTTGTTTTCTTCCCCAAAAGCTAGGTGCGTCTTATATTTGGAGCGTCTTATACTCTGAAAAAATATGGTACTCAGAATTTCCACTACCGTTTCTCCAGAACCTGTCAGAACCTACTGAATTATACTCCTGGCTTAGTGTTATGGCAAGCTTTGCTAGTGCCTAAAGTTTAGGGAATTGGAATACAGCTAGATACCTAAAATAAGTAGGAAAAAAGGTGGGTGGGAAAATTTTAACCACTCCTCCCTGCAAGTTCCCTTATGAGTGGTGTGAGATTTTCCCATAGTCAAGCATGGTGGTAGAATGCAGGAAGAGGAAGAATTGTAGAAAATCATGTCAACTGAGGAAAAAAAGACATGTTTCCATGATCCATAAAGTTATCACATATGCCAGGATGAGAAATATTGGGCTGAAGTCTACAAAAAGGATCTATGCACAAGTCCCTGGGGATTCAAGATGTTGCAAGATATAGTGTAGAACTATATTGAAACAATATCTCAAAATATAATTATTTACAGTTGTTTTACAAGTATTTCAGTTCTCAATTTGAAAAGTTATAGAAGAAATCTTTTGGTGACAAATATTCAACTTTTCCAAACTCTGTTTGGGATTATTGTTTTCCTAATCTGGTGCTAACCTTATGATTTATTCCAATCAATCAGAGAACCGAAAGCAGGAATCCAGAAAATTTAAGTGGATAACCCAGCTGCTGGAGACTTGACAATTGCTCAAGCATGTGAAATGCTAATTCTAAGTCTTTTTCTGGCAACAGACTTGATCACTGCATGTGTGTTTGTGTACATGTGTGTTGTGCTTGGAAACAGTGCAGTTGATTATTTTTTCTCCTGGCTCTGGGTCTGGCTCTGGGTATTTATTTTAGCAGGCAGATAAACTTCCAGTCAGACTTTTTCCTCTCAGTTTCCAAACCAGGATTTCTATTCAATATGTTCATGCTCATGTTTTCTTTATATGAAATGAAGGGATGTATCACCAGCTGCAGTTTGCAGATGTTCAAGGCACAGGAATTTCTCTTAGGGAAAAAATATGTAAATCTTGGGATGTATTTTGATATGAATGCTAATGAACTTGGTAACATTTTCCTTTTATGATTCTCATGGATATGATTTCTAGCAGTGAATAATAAGAGACTTCATCATCCACCTTCTCAATTCTGACATCTGCGCTCTATGCCGGATTCTTTCTTTTCTGTCTTTTGAAGAATACATTTCTTATTCTTACCACAAGGTGGCCCTTTGAGCTCTCTGATACATGCCAGGGGCTTCAGCAGGTAAGAGCTCCTTATTGGTTTATTGAAAGCATGATGCTTCCGAGCAACCCTTTTAAAGAGAAAAGCTAGAAACAGTACGGAGAGCTTGTAGCCCAGCAGCTCTGCCTTGAGGAAGTGAGGATCTGCGAACTCTCATTTCAAATTCATCATCATGAGTGAGGTGAGTGAAGAAATCCTTTTATTTTAGGAAATGGGGAGAGACAGAGAAATAGATAGCTGATAAGGCATGAATTTGCTATGAGGCTAAAAACAGAAAAATCAGATTTGGAATATTTAAGGTTGAGTTGTGTTAATATGAGAAGAATATATTGTTTGAAACTATTGTTATAGTATATGTCTATCTTACTTTTCTGACAGTAGGTTATGTACAAGTACTGAATTTAATATGCACTGCTTTAAAATCAGTAAGTAATCTTCACTAGTACATTAATCCTATACCAGTTAACTATGAACAAACCCAGTGAAATGCCATAGAACTTTCTCTGAGCAGATATGAATTGATGAGAAACTTAATTAAATATATTGCGTATGGTTAGTCTTAGGAACTTCTGCTAACTCAAAAGCATCAATTCTGCAGTTTATAAAAATTTACTGGGCAGGAAAAAAAAACCTTTAGTTTCTCATTTTTAGGAAATACTTTAATGAGGTCTGCCTAGATATGTACCTTGTGCATCCTTAAAAAGTCAAGTCGGGCTTCTGGTATACAAAAGTTAGATAGAGATCAGAGTGATTTGGGATAGATCCAAAAATCATCCTGTTTGTCCCTCCTTCTCCACTGCCTACCTTATATTGCTTTCCAATGGTAGAGTATCAGTAGCAATTGTGTTTTTAAAATAAAGAAAATTGTGGTTGTCTCTATGTATCCATCTTAGTGAAATGGTTTTCTAGTATCAAGGCAGCTGTAAGTAGCCCTTGATTGAAAATGTCATGATAGCTCTATTAACAGAGTAATATTTCTCCCACTGCATCTCCTAAGTCTTATTAGACAGGTGTTTCCATTATAAAGATCATTTTGGGCAAAAGCCTAAATTTTTTCCACCCCATGGAATCAAACTGCCTGGAGCAGTATATATGCAGAAGCAGATGTTGTTATGGGATACTGTGATCTACTATTTGAAGAATACCTACCACCTTGTCTAAAAAGGGAGGGGTGGTATCAATAGTTACGAGAAAGAAATATTGCTTTTTTAATAGGCATAACCCGATACTTTTTATGGAGCTCTGGCAGTATATCCATCCCAGGGAACAGAGCTGCCCTGGGACTAGGGAAATTCCTCTCCCAGGTCTCCACAGGCTGACTGAGTGCATAGTTAAGAGAGTCATGTGATCAGATTGTTGAGTTTTGAACATTTATGCGTACAGCTGAATAAATAAACGGGAAAAGGTCAACGTTTTTGTTTAATTACATTAAAATGTATTTTCTTATGTTTAGCAAATTAAATGGCTAATTGATCTGGCTACATGCCCTTTTTGTTTTAAGTTTAAAAAAGTTTCTTTTTAAACCATATTTGATTTCTCCCGTCCACAGTTTATTATAATCTGATTTTGTTCCTGGTGTCACTAACTATTCATAAAATTGTCATTCACAGTACAATACTACAATATACATTTAGCTCAATTCAGATAAAATCTTTCTCCCCTTCAGTTCAGCATAAACTGGAATTTCTTGCATACCAAAAATAACTGTGTAGCAAAAATAAGAAACTTAGATTGCTAAACTTAGATTGCTAAATTTAGGCTCCATCAGCCATAGGGGAGCCTGAGCTAAAGCCCATCAACCTCTGCCAGTCATTCAGTATAATTTAAAGACTGAATCAGAATTTACAAATCTTTTGTGTCAACAGTATGTTTACATTATCCTATAGATATTTTGAAATCCAAAGTTGTAATTCTGAAAAAAAAATGTAAAAAGAATTATCAGAATATAAAATTACATCCCTTGGTAACTGTCTTTTATTCAAAGGGAAAAAGAAACCAATGTGAAAGAGAAATAATGGTTTTTTAAAATAAAAAGAAACAAAAACAGTTTCAGAGAGAATTACAATTATTTGAGCTTTCTGTTTTGGGTGGTGCATTTGATAGAATATTAATTTGGTGAACTGAGCTTTAAAAAAATTGTTTTCAGCTTTAAGGAGATGAAATCTGATATACTTTAATGGGCCTAGCAGTTCAAATATGGCTAGGAAAATATTGTCTCCAAATACTCCTGAAAGAGAATGGACCAAAGGCAGAGATTTCATAGTAGAGGTTTTTATACTTCCAAATGAGTCTAGGATTTTCAGAAATACTCATCTTCTCAGTTCATTTATTTCATTGCATTTAATGATTTTTCTAATTTAATTTCTTTATAATGGGGATAAATGTTGCTAATCTTCTATGGTTATAGAAAAAAATGAATAGCATAGTAACATATTCCTTATTTTGACGTTACCGTTTTTTGTTAGTTAATTTGGTATGTATTCTTTTCTTTTTAAAAGGTTCCCTTGAAATTTGATCTAATAGTTAGTATGATTATAAGACATTTAAAGGAAAGGTATATGCAGTTGGGTGGAAATTAGAACTTGCTTCATTCTTTTTAATAATAGATATATAAAGCTAATGCACATACTGTATCACATGTACACTCACAATTTTTCAAAGTATTAGAATTTTTCAAAGTATCTATACAGTCCAGTGAGCTTTCTTTGTGTATATCTATAGATATCTGTATATCTACCTTTTACTGCTTGCTTTTGTATATTCAGCATGGAATCCAAAACATAAACCAAGGTAACATAGGGATAGAGTTAAGGTAGCTGGCTCAGTTCCATTGCCTTCCTATGTATTGACTTATGCGTAGCTGAACACTTCCATCAGCCTCTTTGTACCATAAGAAGGATAAATATGGTAGAAGCTAGGAAAATACATAAATGCATACTGAGTCTTTGGATTAAACATATATAACAGTAAAAAGCCAGACTGTCAATACAGTTCTATTTTCATAACCACTGAATTAAACTTAAACCTCAGGTTTAAACCTCAAATTAGTTTTGAAAAAAACAGCAGAAAAAGATATAACAGTATCTTACAATATATTGACTCCATTTTAAAATATATTTTAAGATGAACGCAGCTCTCCCCAATACAAAACAATACAGGAGCCCTTTAGAGTCAACAGGGCTCAATCTAAAGCTAAAAAAGGGCTAATTAGTTAAGGCCAAATTTTGATGCCCAAATTGTGAGTGGGATAACTTTCCTGATGGCATCACTTAGTGGATGGATCCTTATATGTGCACACAAGCTGTCCAGCTCTTTACTGCCTTGGATGTATAGCTAGCTATAATTAGGAGAAATGGGGTACTTAGCACTTTGACAAAGAATTCTGCAGCTGACATAAGGTGGGTGGGGTGGGGTGAGAGAAAGAAAGCAAAGAAAGATCACTTAATAATTTGAGCTGACATCCCTTTATTAGATGGGTGGGAACCTGCCAGTTGCAGAAAGGGAGCAAAAGATATCTTAAAGTTGTCACTTTGCCTACGCTTTAACTTGGGACAGGTTGAGGATTTGTTACCCTTCCAAGTTTTGCTGATGAAACTATTTAAAAATATAAGTAACCACATACATTTTTCCAACTGCTTCGAGTGTAGCTACATCAGCATAGCCATGAAATATCACTCCATTAATAGAGAAAGGAGGTTGTAGAGATAGGTTTTATACCTCCGAGCAGGTCATTATTTCTATTGATGTGATAATTATAGTTGCAAAGACTAATGCTGTTGACAAGAGTGTTAAAGAGAAAATGTCTACTTGGTTGAGATGAGAATAACTCACTAGTTCTGATAATACTACCACATTGACATAAGGATAATTAAAATCAACCCCCAAAACAAATATTTGCAAAATAGTTTGCTTTTAAAAATTACCTTGAAAATCTCCATTAACTTTGGACTTCGTTGCCTCATTGAGGTTGGGTTTCTCTGCTTCTGTCAATACTGTAATGCGATTCTTGTTGTCTATGGACTTTTCTGAACCTTTTGATAAATATCTAATGTAATGTTATTGTGTATTGGTAGGCAAAATCCAACCCCATCTTGTCTGATGTTTTCTCCTTCTTCAGCTTTTGGAAAAATACTGTGCTTTTTCTAAAGTTCTTCCATGTGCAAAGTAATTCCTCCATAAACCTTTGTAAATTTATCATAATTTGAAGGTGGAGACAAGGCAAAACAAAATCACCAACAGTGTGTGAAAGGCTAGCAGCTTAAGTTCTTAACCTTTTATAATAAAAGTTTCTGAACAAGCTTAATTATGAGGATTAAAAGCATAAGGCTTCCCAGAGTTTATGCTGGCAATAAAAACTGTGAACATTGCTTAGAGTCCTTTGTTAGAGCTTGGAAAGAAATCTTATTTCTGTTGCTAGTTAGCCTCCTTGAAGCTAACGATTGAATTCACATCCTCTGATCAAGTTAATCATGCTTTATTTATTTATTAAACTTATGTGCTGCCCAACCTACCCTAAGGCAACTTTTATTCATGCAACCACAAAGAGTTCATTTATCAAACTACATTATAAACCCTGGCTTATAAACTTAGCATGTTCACATAACATGCTACGGGAAAGCCAAATAAGTCATGTTAAGGCTTAGTGCTGTTTGTGAATAAGTGTAGGAAAAAGACCAGGGAAGTAGCAGATGCAAAGCTGATTTTGAGTCATTACGAAGCCTTTTTAGTGACGTATAATGTTAATGCTTTAATCTTCCTTTCATTCAACAGTAAGGTTTTGTGTGCCCAGGTGATTTTTAAACAGGAAAAATATAGTAGACAAAACAATATTTTTCATTAGCTCAACTTCTACACAAATTATCCAACCCCTTATTAACTTCTTTCCATCCTTTCTTTAAAAAAAAAAATCTTCAATCTCCATTTGCTTTCACCCAAATCTTAGTGAATGATCCTATTTTATAACACCATAGTTTTGGATAGATGATTTATTTCTGACAATTTTTTTCCTGGTAACAAACCAAAGAATCCAATGTTGCTATGCTTGCAATTTGCAAGCAAGGGAATATTGACCTTTTTTTAAAAAACAAAAAAACCCAGCTCTTGTAATCATTTCCTGTAACTATAGCAATTAAAGATGAAAGGGGGAAAGGAAAAAGAGATGAATGAATCTATTACTGAGGCAAATATCTCTATGAGTGATATTAATACATGTTTTCCAAATATCCAGTACTGTATTGCTTATCTCATAGATTTTGCATAAGGCTAACAATCTCATGGAGATGGGAAGCCAAATTTGGTTCTTTATTTAAAACATGGATTGTTGGTCCATTATTTTTAAAAATATTTTGATAAGCAGAATTTTCTTTGAACAGATTTGTAGAATGAACCATACTTTCATGCAGTTCAAAAGCAGGAATTTATTCATATGGAATTTTCTTCTCCTGTTTTGATACGTATGCTTGACCAATTTTGACCAATTTCATTCTAAAGATATTGGCCCAGAGGCTGAATCATAGGCCAGATCAACAAGGTCTATGCCACTAGCTGGGATGAACTATCTTATCCACAGACACAGGATTCTGCTAGATCAGTGGTGGGTTGCTAACTGGTTTACTGCCAGTTCGCTCGTGCTTGTGTATGCGCAAAAACATCCAGACAGGTGGGCGGAGCATCTCGCACTCACCATTACTGGTTCGGCCGGACCAGGCCAAACCTGGAGCAACCCACCTCTGTGCTGGATCCATATTCTAAGAAGCAGCCCACTGCTTCTTCTTTAGAGTCTGTTCTTCAGTTCTTTCAACTTGCCTCTTGGGAAACGCAAGTTTTCCACAATTGCTTTTCCCTATGATTATGCAGACTGGATCTAGATAAATCAGCAAGGAAAGAGACAGCCACCATTAGTAAGCAGTGTTAGTTTAGTTCCAGAATATGCAGGTAGTCTCAGTGATTGCATTGAGTAATTAAAATATTAATGGATTGCTTAGTGTGCCCAGTTGGGTTTTGTTAAGAATATAACTCAACTACTCATTTTTGTAATATAGAATTAATAGTGGAAACTAAATAAAACTAAAATTCAGAAGTGACACAGAAGTGGTAGTGATTAATGTTGATCCCTTTGGTGCTTGCTTTTTGCAACGGACTTACTGCTTACCACTCCAAACCAGCATAATTTAAGAGGAAGAAAAAGAAAGGATGTTTTAATCAACTAAATATACAAGCACACAGGTGAGCAAATATGTCATAAATAAGGACTTCTAGCCTTAATTAAAGAGCTTGTTCACTTACTTATTTTAAGTCTGTTGTAACAACACACAGGCTACTCTTCAAAACATCCACCCACATGAATGCCTGATTTGGCCTTGCCCGTTTGGCTTTCTTAACCTGTCTAGTGTATTCCCAAAATGTTAAGTGCCTCAAATATTTGTTTCTTTCTGCCTTAAACTGTGCTCTAATTATTAATAAAATTTATATATGCTTATCAGTGATTGAGCAGTTTATAAGTAATAAAACCATAAAAATCTTACAAAAATATGCACAATAGGGAGAATGCCCTCAAGTCACCAACCACTCTTGCCAGTTGACAGAACCAGGTCTTAACACTCTTCCAGAAAGCCAGACAATTGAGGACCAACCTCACCTGGTGGGGGAGGTGTTCCATTGGGCAGAGGCAACAGCAGAGAAGGCTCTTTTCCTAGACCCCACCAGCTTTTTTAACCAACAAGATCCATGATATACCATCCCTGCCTGATCAGGTGAGGCTTGATGTAATTGGGATGAGACAATTCCTCAGGTAACCTGGATCTATGCTATGAAAGGCTTTTAACTTCTGGTCTCTTGTTTGCTGCCCTTCCTTTGCATACTGCAAAAGAAGTATGCAAAACTTTCTGGTTATGCTGCTCAATCATGCTATTCTCCATTCTACAAAATAGCTGTAGCCAGAAAAAGAGGACAGCAAGGAGAGTCAGAGCACCATTATTAGGCAGCAGCTTTTTCCACTGCTAGTGAAGCAAAGCTCTGAGAATATGGTACCTTCCTTAAGCTGATGCCCTCCAGACACTTCAGCATTTACACACCTTGTCCTTAGCCAGCAAGCTCGTTTGCAATGCTGACTAGGGATGTGGGAAATTGTATTGTAACATGCTTGGAAGGAACAGTCTTTGGGAGCTGTTCTGCAGCACCTGCTTGCTGAAAACATCCAGAAAATTATACAATATATTAAGCAAGTTATGTACATTTCAATTTATTTTCTATATACTTCCTTTTCTCCTCCTCTTATCCTCCCTGATTTTATTGATATTAAATGCTATTAGAGCAAGTTCTGACATACTGAAGGGATGACTCTGTCTTACTCCTATTCTGGCTAATAAGAATGTTCTGAAAATCTATACATAATAAATTGGCTAAGATCCAGGCTATTAACATCATGAATACATGGAAACTTATACACGCAGATGGTGCTTAAAATAAAAGTGACCCCATTTGTGAAAGATGCTGTAATTTTATCATGCCTGGGGGCATTCTAGTTTTGTTGCCCTGAATATCCAGCAGTCACCTAGGTAACAAGGGATGCATTTGTAATGTTTTATAGTTTGCAAAATTGCCATCCCTATTTCTCCTACAGTATAGTCTTCACAAACTTTGAATATAATGTAGTATTAGATTTCCTCTGTCACATAAGATATAATCCACCAGGTACTTTTGCAAAAATATGCAATCTATCTCATAATAGATAAGAGAAACCATCTTCAAAACAGTAAAAAATGGTTGAAGCAGGATGGCATTCAAAGCGTTTTCTCCAGTTCTAGCTTAAATGGACATATATCCATCTAGGAGAGATAAAAGTTGCTTTCCTTATCCCTATCCTGTCGGTATTGCACCTCTCATGGGGCACCATCGAATGATACAGGTAGTCCTCGAGTTATAACCACAATTGAACCCAAAATGTATGTTTCTAAGTGAAACGTTTAAGTGGGGCTTGTCCCATTTTATGACTTTTTTGCCATGGTTGTTAAGTGAATCATTGCATTTGTTAAGCTAATAACATGGTTCTAAAGTGAATCTGGCTTCCTATTGACTTTGCTTGTCAAAAGGGGAATCTCATGACCATCAGACACTGCAGCCGTCATAAATAAGAGCCAGTTGCCAAGCATCTGAATTTTGATCAGATGGCTCTGGGGGTGCTGCAAAGGTTGTAAGTGCCATTGTAACTTTGAACAGTCACTAAGTGAGCTGTAGTAAGTCGAGGACTACTTATATTTTACTGTTCGGGAGTTGCCCTATTGGGAAGAGGTTCCTGCCTTCCCCTTCCAGCCCCTCCCTATCTACCAATCAGGACACTGCAGTACAAAGAGGGAAGGTCTGACTTCAGAACTGGTCTTCTGTAGACTGATGAGTCTGCCTCGCCTTCCAGGCCTCATTGGGCCATCTCCATGGTTAAAATAATGTGAAATGAAGAACTATGAAAGACATCATAGCAGAAACAGTCCATAGAGGAGAGAACTGTGATTGTATTGCTTAGCTTGGCTCTGCAAATCAAGATAACTGACACTGACAAGATGCTGAGAACAGTAGGCAAAAGTGGACTTTTGACCACTGCAATATCCTTGCAATGCTTATTTCTTTTGTACTGGCATACAATCTATTTCAGTGAGCTAACTTTAGTTATAACAATGTAGCAGCCAAAGGATAGTTTTTCATTCTGATCTGGAGGTCTATGAAGCTTTTCCTAAATGCCCCTAAACAATGAAAGGCAAATGCTCTGTGCAATTTCACTATTTTTATATCCCTGCAGTAGCAGAAAAGTAGATTTAAAATGCAGCCTTCCTCCCACCTTATATGAGGACTTTCTGGTGCCATAAGGTCTACAACCCTAACTTTCATCCCTTTAGCTATCTTTGGCATAATTGAAGGACTGTCAGTGGAAGAGAGAGCTTAAGTGACATGCACTCACCATACTGTAATACCTGGTGGTGACAACCATCTCTCTGAGTTGGTTGCAGCTCCTGGTATTTTTTGAAACAAAGATGTTCATTTCTTTGCAATGACAGGTATTCAGGACTTTAGATTCCTCTTTGAGGCCTAGTGCCTTTGGAATGGCAGATGCCAAAATTTGTTGAAAATAAGATGTTGAGTAAAGTTAACAGCCACCACCTCAAAACTGTCACAAAGATCTGTCCTCCTATTCTCTTTAAGGTCATCCTCTTCTCTTTAATAAAGGTGGGATTAATATAAAATGATTTATTGGGGGCAAGTGTTTGCCATTAATTAATATACAGTACTGTTCTGGAAGACAGCTTTTAACTAAATAACAGCTGGATATGCTGTCTGGAAAATTTAATTATCTTCTAATCTCACCTTTCTCTCTGTTTATAGCTTAAGTCTTCCGGGTAAAAACAAAAGCAATTTTTTTCTTCCATTGAAGGATCATTTATATTATAATGCCTTTCTTCTTCCCTTCCTCTACACTGGTGGTTCCCAACCTTTTTTTAGCCATGCCCCACCTAAGCATCTCTAAAATCCTGATGCCCCCCCACCCCGGTGACATATAATTCTTACTTTACTCAAAAAGTGAACTCTATTCATGCAGAGGAAGCCTAAAAGGCTATTAACTTAGTTTAAACAAGGTTCAAATTGCCCCCATTAAAAATCAAATTGTCCCCCTGTGGGGCATGGGCCCCACATTGGGAACCACTGCTCTACACCTTTCTCAAGATTCACTGTGAATTTGTCAGCTGAATTCATTCTACAATCCCCACGGCAAGTTTTGAATTTTCCCTCATACTTCAGCATCTCTTTTTACCAGGGCTTGTAGACATCATGGACTACAGGTAGTCCTCGGCTTACAACATTTAGTGACCATTCAAAGTTACAATGGCATTCAAAGAAGTGACTTATGTCCATTTTTCACACAACTGTCACAGCATCCCCTTAGTCATGTGATCAAAATTCAGAAGCTTGATAACTGATTCATATTTATGATGACTGCAGTGTCCTGGCGTCATGTGATCAGTTTTTGCTACCTCCTGACAAGCAAAGTCAATGGGGAAGCCAGAGTCACTTAACAACCATATTACTAACATAACTACTGCAATGATTCACTTAACAACTGTAGCAAGAAAAATCACAAAATGGGACAAAGTTCACATAACAAATGTCTCATTTAGCAACATAAAATTTGGGCTCAATTGTGGCTGTAAATTGAGGACTATCTGTATACAGTAGCACAGGCCTGGATCAGAGGCAAGTAAGATATGAATAGTTTAGTTGTATGATTGTATCTTACAGTTTTATACCATTATTTGCTGCCTCAAAAATGTTAGATGTCAGAAACAATAAATTATTATTAAACAAGTATGCCAGAGTTACGCTGCTAGTTATTCTAATTTAGGGATTAATCTCAAAAGTAATTTTCTGCACTTCATTCTTTGTTATCCAATGTGCCACTGAAATTTCTTGCTGTCTTCAAAACACTTTCCCAACAAACATGCTGGCTGGGAAATCCTGGGAGTTGAAATCCACACATCTTAAATTTGCTGAGGCTGAAAAACAGTGCCCTAGAGCAGTGATGGCGAAGCTTTTCGGCACCAAGTGCCCAAACCAGAATGTGTGTGCATGCGCTGGAATACCAGCAACCTGAATAGCAGCTGACTGGTTCGCACAAGCCTGTTTTGGGGTATTTTCAGGCCATCTTTTGAGCTGTTTTCAGGCCATTTTTCTGCTGTTTTCAGGCCAAAAACAGCTCAAAAAGCAGCCTGAAAATAGCCCCAAAACACTCTGTTTTTGGCCGTTTTTCAGGCCATTTTTCAGACCATATTCCCGTGCTCAAGTGCCTGCAAAGAACAGCTGGCTGGTGCCCATGTGCGTACCAGAAACCAGAAGAACAGCTGGCGATTGTGTGTGTTGGGGTGGGTTTCATTTTTTACTACCGGTTCTGTGGGTGTGGCTTAATTTTATAGGTGTGGCTTAGTGGTCATGTGACTGGCAAGGAAGGTACCAGCCAATCCCCAGGTTCATGTAGATCGCGAAGCTCGCTGGCATTCTTGGTAGCTTCATGTCGCCCCACTACTGGCTGCACTCTGTGAAGTCACAGCCGTAGTCTTTCTTACCTTTAGGCAGCCACAGGAGGAGGCAGTAATGCAGCAGGGCAGGCAGGGCAGGAAGTCAGCAAGCTTTGGGAAGTCAGCAAGGATCAGGAAGTCAACAAATGACAACGCAAGAGCCAGGCCAGTAAAGATAGTGGGCCACATGGTGAACACAGTATATATAGGGCTCTCAAAAGCGGGGTGTTCCACAAGCCAGCGAGTCAGTGAGCAACAGGCAGATAGGCAGGTAGGGTGAGCATTGTGTGGATGGGCAGTAAGTGAGGGAGAGAGCAGCGAGTAGGTGCACACCAGGAACAAGCAGGGACAGGCCAGGGGACCATACTGGTACGGGGCCAGGTTGCCATTGCTATCGGTTCAGAAAGTTGCAGCTGATTATTACTACCTATTCAGCTGAACCAGACCGAACCGGTAGGAACCCACCTCTGGTGCACATGCCCACAGAGAGAGGTCTGCATGCCACCTCTGGTATGTGTGCTATAGGTTTACCATCATGGCCCTATAGCATTGAGTGTGTCCAGAATTTTCCCCAGATCTAGAACTGAATTATAATTTTGGGAGTGACAGAAAGGGAAACTTATTAAATATATGAGGGATAATGCTACCAGCTGCACTTAGCTAAATCTTTTAAAAGATAGCTTCTTCCAGTACTACCCAACCTTTTTCTCTAAGGGTCTGAAAAATTCTACTTTGTGCTACCTTTAATACCAAGACATGTCCTCCTTCTGGTATAAATTTGGCTATTTAATGAAAGCCGTACCCCAGCATGGGATGTGTGGAAGCATAGCATCTATAACAGGTTCAAGCTCCATGCTACAACACGAGACCCTCTCTGTTTTGAGGACCTGATGTGATTGTGATTTAGTGAAGAACAACATCTATCTGGGCTTCACCACCTTTTTCAAAACCTTTACTAGGTGCTTCTTGGAAAGCAGCAGAAGCTGCTGCTGTTGTGCTGCTGCCAGAATTTTACAACTGGTGGTAGCTTGCTGAAAAGGACTCCTTAGAAGGATTTAGCCAAGCCGTCCAGGATGGCTGCAATTGCATTTCTCTGGAATCCGTACTGGAAAATTGTAATGAGCTCATTTGGCAAAGAACCCAATTTTTTTCTGCCCGGTTGTCTTTGACTGTCTCCTCACTCTTTCTCTGTTTATAATTGTTGTGAAAGCTGCTACATACTGAGTTTATCTGGCCTTTCTCTCCTTTGTTCTTCTGTTGTCTCACTCTTTGTCAACTTTAGTTAGCTCACCTCCCTTCACTACTTTTTCCTGTCTGTCTTTTATCTGCCTTATGTTTTTTGGAGGTGTCCTGAGGCCAAGCTCAGTTTGCATAAGTGGTACACATTCTCCACCTTCTCCTAGCTTCCTTGGAAAGCGAGAGAGTTGAGTAAAACTGCTCTCTTAATTGATCCCTTGAACCTTGTTTTCTTGATTATTCAGCTATTATTTCATATTTCACTGGTGTCCTACACAGTGTCTTCCAAATGGGCAACACAAATTACTGCTTGAAAGACTGGGATTTGTTTGTTTTTCAATATCTCAATATTACCACCTCTTGTAGAAGGGAAAGGCCCAACAGACAGACAATGCCTTTTCTTATTTTTATATCGGTAAACAAGGCATCTAAATACACAGAAAGCAATCAAAAAGTAGAAGTAATTTCCCCAGTCACAGAACTGCACAAGATTCCATGTATACTTTATATCACAGAAGATAAGATGAGTCTGAGGTCAGAATGATTAATGAATGCTTGGTATATGAGAACCATTCCTGAATTCTTGTTGTAGATGATTACAATTTTCCAGTATATGGAAAATGAGGATGTAAACATTCTGAATTTTGAACACCTCACTTAAATAAAAAGGTTATTGTAATCAAACATCACTCATGTCTTGCTCATGTTTAGGACACATATATATGGAAAAAACATATCAAACCTCACTCTGGTTCTCAACAACTATATGTTAGCTTTGGGCTTTCAGATGAAAAACATATATGATGAAAAACGTATTTATGTGAACAGCAACTCTCATAGACAGGGTTTTCTTGCTTCCTTTCTTTTATTCCTTGTATTCCTTGCCTTTGTAATCCAGTGAGTACTCAAGAAACAAAATTTTAAAAAGCAAAACATCTAAAAGTTAAAGCATAAACTAAAATCAATACTCCAAGACAAAACCACTTAACAATTAAAAGCCTGGCAAAAGAGATGCATTGTTACAGATTTTGAAATGCTAAGAGTATGGGGGCCAAAGGAAAAGTGCTCCATAGGTTAGGAGTAGTGCAGGAGATGATTGTAGCTGATGATGGACTTGGAAATCTGTGGCTTCTTCAGAAAAAGCTCTCCTATCATCTTAACAGCTGGGCAGGTTCCAAGTGGGAGAGGTAACCCTTTAGACAGGAAGATCACAAACTACAAAGGCTTACATTTGATTGTGTAGTATCCCTGCTACTTAGAAGTCAATTTCCTCTTCACACAAAAGTCCAAACGCAACTGTCACTTACAATGTTTGAGGGAGGGCTAATATTGTAGTATTTTGACATCATAAGCAGTAACAGGGCAACAGTTTAGTCTAGTGAAAAGGACTACGGGAGATATGATAACAGTGTTCCCATATTTGAGGGGCTACCACAAAGAAGAGGGGGGGGGGGTCAACCTATTTTTCAAAGCACCCAAAGGCAAGGCAAGAAACAATGGATGGAGAGAAACAATGAAAGAAGAGAAGCAACGTAAAACTAGTTGACCACCAAGGTTCCTTCCCGCTCTGTTATTCTATGTTCTATGCTCTAACATGATACAGTAGGAAGTGTGGCAGCTGTACATGACACTGCAACTTTATTCTACATACGGGTAACATGAGGATAGGCCTCAAGTTATCAGAAGTTTTTTTTATTCTGCTAGATAAATGTCAGACATGAAATACTTTTAAGGAGCTGCTAATTCCCCATTCGGCTATTTAAATATGATTATTTATAGTGTAAATATATAATTTAAAATACTTCATTTGGATCCAGTTCCTTTTTTGCACTCTAATGAAAATAAAGGCCGCATCCTTTATTATAATAGGATAGAAATAACAGCAATCAATTCTGTGTGGGAGGACAGGAACAGCTAACCATGTCTTTTGCACTTACCCTTTGTAAAGGAAGCATATGGTATTTACCAAAATGTACATGAAAGCAAGGTCAAGAACAACTATATTGCTATTGCATGCAAGTTGTTCTATTTAAGTACATGAATATTTCAAGGGAGTTGGAACATCAGGGAATCACCTTTTCAGATGTTTGCAAAATCATTTTCAATTTAAATTTCTACAGGAGAGATATGTCTGATCCCAGGATCCTTGAATCTGGATCTGCCAAAGAATAGGCTTACTTCAAAATTTGTTGTATTTACATAATTTGGATTCTATTTCATTTCCACTGTTCTGATAGAAACAGAAATTGCAATATTCCCATTTACAGTTTACCTAAGAGTATAGAGGGTATGTCTTCTTATTAGCAATATTGGTGGATTGTATTATCTACAGTTGGGTGACAGATTTTAATTGCAAGTACTTGAGGTATTGGATTGGATCCCTGACCCAAAAGTTCTTTTTCAAGAGGCAACTGGACTCTCTATCCCTGATTTTCCTATTAAAAAATTTGGGTTGACCCTCTCTTATAATGGTCCCACAATTCTTGGTATACCCATTGATCTTATGCTAGTACAGAGACAAGGATAATGTTATGAAATAGCAGATGAGTTCCCGTTGACCTCATGTTTTTCCTAAAACATGTGTAACTCATAACTTGGTAACTTCTAATTTAGATTACTACAACACAGTCTACATGTGACTGCTCTTGAAGACCATTTAGAACTTACAACTGTCCCAGAGTACAGCAGCACACTCGATGTTGAGTGTCATTATGTTTGCTCTTGTTACACACAGTATCTGTTGTGCAAGCTACACTGGTTCCCTGTTTTATTCCAGGTGCAATTTAAGGTGCTAGATGGCATGGGACCAGGTTAACTGCAATGCTATTTGTCCCAGAGCAGTGAGTGTAGGCACAATCCAAGTTCTTTGCTTTAAACATTACCACTATCTGGGTATATGGAAGTGTGATTTTTCCATTGCAGTCTCTGCCCTATGGAATATATTCCCCCTGAGGTCTGACAGAACCCTGCCCTTTTATTATCCTGGAGATCACTTAAAACCTGGATTTTCCTCCAGGCATTGGGGTAGGACAAGATCAGGGTAGGATGAGAATATGGGGACATCAGAAAAGTATGGCTGTGGTACCAAGTCTTTGGGTTTTTACTTTTATTGCTGTTGGTTTTATGCTGTTTATATAATTTTATTAGTTGTAAGCTGCTCACATTTTATTTTTGCAAGCCTACATAAGACCCTCACCAGATTACAAAGCATGTGAATTTTATGTTTGCCTTTTCCTATCCGTTTTAAAGGATACCATTTTTGGAAGTTGTCTTGCAAATATAAATCATGTGTCCTGATTTTCAGAGGCATCCAAAAATAGGTTGACTGTAATTGAGTTAAAATGAAAATAAATTAAGGGTGACATACAGCACTTGAATTACCCAGTACAGCCCTAGCAATCTAACTTAAATTGTTTTAAAATCAATATATAGGCTTTTGCAGAAAAAAAGGATAGGCTGCATCAAATACTGCATAAATATACTACAGAATAGTGCCACCCTGGTTCACAAACCAGTCCCTGAAAAATAACTGTCTTCATCAAAAAGTATACTGAAAAGTATGAACTCACTTCTGAATGGCTCTACATACCATCAATATATTTTCTTTTTCTTTTTTAAAAATTCCTTTAAAAAAAAATCATATCTTCTCTGGCTATTTGGGTGAAAGTTGTTAATTATTGTAAATTCTTGTTAAAAATAAACTAGATTCTCTCCCATGTGCATTGGCTAAGTTCAGCTAAGACAACATAGAGTGGACCTCATTATATCTCCCTGCAATATAGCAGATCACAAAGAGATCAGAAAATTGGAGGTTGCAGCAATCCAAATTTAGGAGTGAATTGCACATAAATATTGGTTGAATATACAGAGCTTCAAATTCAGAATCTTAAGCACTATCTACTCATGCCCTCTGCATGGATCAATACATCTGTCAGTTCCATGTTCTCAGGGTATCACTTTGGTTTAAATGTCAAGTGCTTACTGCTTAATTACAAAAAAAAAGCACATTGGTGATCTCTGTTCCTCCTCCTTCTTCATGAAAAAACTCACTCTTAAATTTTTTCCATCACTCACATCTTTCCCTTAAAATATGGGGAAAACTACTCCTGTTTCCTTCCACATTCCCTGTGTTGATAGTGATGTACTAGGATTCAGTGCAAGGTTTAAACTATGACATCTTCTGTTGATGGACAATGAGGATGAGATGATGACATTTTCTTGTTCTTTGCATTCTTCCCGCCATATCGTGGTGTCTGCAATTTTGCATTTCACCTGCCACATCATCTGGTCTGCAGCATCTTGCATGTCAGTCTCTCAAGCCTTGTTTGGGGTTCAATGTATAATGATGCAACATTGAAATCTTAGCCAACTTGTCGCAAAGTCTGATGCCTACCTTCTTCCTATCTCATCCAGGCTTGGGGACCAGCATGACAGAGTTGATGGAATGATGACATGGAAGCAGATATTTCCCTCTCTTTTTCAGAGAAGATAGTGGAAAGAAAAATTCTTCTAACCAGACAACTGTTGTCCTACTGAAGGATCATGGCCCTGGGTAGCAGCTCCCTGAGATGCAGTGCACATTCTTTCTGCAAAATAAAAATAAGCGTAGAACAGGGGTGTGGAATCTCATAGCCAATGTTTTTTAGCTTTGCAGCAAGTTCCAAATTATGCTGATGGCATTATGTGGGGCATTTCTTCCCTGAAATGAAGACTCCAAAGGGATGTGCTGCAAAAGCCTCTGCAAAATCAATACACTAGTCCCTCAACACTTAAAACATAAAATAGTTGTTCTGTCCACCAATCCAACAGCAACATAGCTTTGCCATTTGAGCTTTGCCAAACTAAAATAACAAGACCAATTTGCTTTGGCATTTAAACAAAGACAAATAGAAGAGAGGATAGAAAAGGTAGAAATGGATGAAAAGAATTTACAGAGAAAGTTTAAGGATTTTTAGTTCCAAAAAATAATTTCAACTTTTTCAGAGATAGGAATGGAATTTTGATAATTCTGGAAACAAGGTTTATGCCATATAATTCTCATGATAATGCATACCGTGTTTCCCTGAAAATAAGACAGGGTCTTATTTTCTTTTGACCCCCGAAATAAGCACTTGGCCTTTTCGGGGAGGCCTTATTATTTTTGAGGTGCAGGAGGCAGTGAGCATAGTAACACCTCATGGCTGCTGCTGTGTGGCAATATTTTCAGGGAGGGCTTTTTTTGGGGGGAGGGCTTATTTTAACACATGTGCTCAAAAGCCCGATTGGGCTTATTATCTGGAGAGGTCTTATTTTTAGGGAAACAGGGTATCATTCTCTGTGGTTTATGTTATACCTTTGGCTTGTATTATACTTTTCACTTTCCCTTTTTATAATGACAGATTTAAAATGAGTTTGGTTTTCTGTGCAGTTTTTAATGATGTCTCTTTGATGTTTTGCAAAACGAGTAACTTAAAAATTTATCTGGCCCCAAGCAGCCATAAACTGCATTACCTCCTAAGCTTCATAACAACATTGTTTATCTTTTTAAAAAGTATAATCATTGTTTTTTTATATTCATGTTAATTGTAGCTTAGATAGCTCATCAGCAAGAGAAAGTGAAAGAAATTATGTTTCTGCCTTCTTTATCATGACTAGTGGTATTTGCTTTGCAACTTGGTGGCTTCTAGATGCATTGGACTACAACTCCCATGAACTCTATTGAATACAAAAAAATAGGAATTATGGGACAAGGTGTCTGACACATATGGGATTCATCTGCTTGGAGACAACTCTGGTATCATTTTAGTGTGCTTACTTGATATAACTTTTATTCTAAGTTTTCAGCCATTAAAACTAAATCATTATTAAAACAGACAATTAGATAGAAGTTGATGGAGGAAATTAGTAAACTACTTCTGACTTTGAAATGGACCAGATTGTTTGCCTCTAGTTAGCAAATAGCTTGTTCATTGCAAAGCCAGTTTGAATTTGCTCCTGCCCTTACCCATAGGTGCCTTCACACTGCAAGTGCCTTTCAAACTGAGTGGACTTTGGGTTGGACATCACCAGGTTTAGTTATAACTGCAATGTTGTCAGAACTGGATATAAATTGCTTAAATAAAATATGGAAAAGATGGTTTACATTGCTTTTCCTCTCATAAAGGATAGTATACATATGTGAAATGGTTTAATATGTCCCACTGTGGAACATAATAGAGATAATGTGTGCACTTTTCTTTCCTTTAACTAGGCATTTTCCAGCTGGCCATAATGGAAAGCAGCTGCTAAGATTCTTAAAAACATCCTTAAGAAGTGACTCTAATAGAAGGAATATTAACTCTACTAAAGGCCAGGAGGATGTTAATTTATATTTCAAAAGTGTCTTCCCTAAGTTCTTTTATCCACTAATCATAATCAGACATTCAATATGCAGGGTCCCAAAGGCAATTTATGATAGTTCTCATAGTTATTGACTGGATAGACTCAGATAAAAACAATAAAGAACCTTGTGACACTTTAAAAACTAATATACTTATTATAGCACTTGTTTCCATGCTCTCAGAGCTTGAGGCAAGTGGTCCTGAACTGGAGGGAGAAACATTCATTCAGATTTTAAACATTTATTTTTAATTACATGTTTGAATTGCTGGTTTCCAAGATATCCAGGCAGCTTCCATGACTTTCTCCTCTCTTCACTGAATCTTTACACCATCCCTTATGGATGGATCTAAAGTCAATGAATAACTTAATACTGTTGTTGGGGGAATCTGATTCTTCCCAATATACACTCTAATTACTTCACAATTTTGACTCTCTGGAAAACTTGCAACAGCAGGGCCATTTTTTAAATCTATAGATGCTGCTGACTTTTGAACTGAAAGAAAATGGTTGCATTAATAATGGCTGATTAACTTCAGCAACACATTGTGCCAGCTTTATTTGTTATATAAATATTGCTAATTCAAGCTAGCTCCCTTCAGTTTTGATTGAAAAGTTCCTAAACTTCTGTTGCAATGCCATTCTGTTGTTTTGGTTTTCCCTTCAATGGCTGAAATATGAAAAAAATATTCATGCTAATCAGCAGATCAGCCTATTTTCTCCTATGCACTGATCAAATAAAAATTTGAGGTTGGCGGGAGTTAGATATGCCAGAAAGGTATTGAATTCAATTCTGCATGTACAGTTCAGAAAGCTATTTAATAGCAAGGAATGATTTGCACTGTGAGCTATCTCTGATCAAGACCTTGTCCTCCTTCAGTCAGTTCTTTTCACACTGATCCACACTGGAGCAACAAAGATTCAGCGAAAATATTGATATAGCATGTAGCTACAGTGAAAAGGCAGAAACTCTTATTGGTGTCTGGGAATTATTGAGAAAGGAGTGAACATTAATTTTGCCAAATGAATATGATGGAATACAACACAAAGAGAGTAGGAAATAGCTTTCTATCTCATAATCTTCGAATGTGAGTTCATCCAAGAAAGCTAAATATTGTGAATTTCAGACAGATTCACACAATGTATAGTTATGAAACTATTTAGTAAAAAAGGTAATGATGACAATCAAGTTAGAAGGCTTTCAAATGAATTAAACACATTTTAGAGATAAATACTGTATGCCATGAAGCCTTGTGTTATTTCCTACATTGAAAAGTCACATTAATGCTCAGAGTAATACTTGCTAGAGAGTTAGAATTTGATTGGCAGCCATAGGAACAAAGGCCGAAGAATTCAAAACACAGAAATCTTGATAGAAAGAGAAAAATATACGAACCACAACTACATTACATTGATGCTGAATATGAATGGAAATGGGTACTAGGTTTATAACAATGTATTTTTTTTCCTAATATAGCTTGTAACAAACTGCTAATGTACATCCTTTTCCTCCTTTTCTTTCTCAGAGACAAGGTGCTGGAGCAACAAACGGAAAAGGCAAGGCCCCTAATGACAATGGTAAGAATAGTTGGATTATATTCGGTTCCACCGGCTCCTGCAGAAAACCCTAAACACAGAACTAATTGATATCAGACACTAGTGAAGCCACTTTCCCAGCAAGTCTGCTTTAAACAGCAGGCTTTGTCAAAACTCCTCTCACAAATTAAAAAATAGTTAACTGGTTCTGAGTCAGCCTTGCTTTAAAGACATCTTTAAGTCTTGATAGTCTTCTTTTTAATATATAAATGATTAATAGAAGATGAAATTTTTGCTTGTGCAATCTAAAGATGTGACTTGTGGTTTTTAGAATTTGATTTTGCCTTTTTAGCATTCCATTTCTTTCTCTATGTATCTTCATTTCGCCTTCCTTCCTTCATACACACTAGAGATCTATTACATACGTGCTCCAGAAAGGCTTTGGCCTGGTCTAATCAAAAATTATGAAGCGGTTATGATGGGACAAAAGTGCATCTTAATAACTCTTCCTCTCTGTTGTCAAGAAGGTCCTGTTCTGTAAGTTAGGTATCGAGTGTGTGATCTGAGGACCTTTGTGGAGATGGCTCTTGCATTCATTGCTTCTCTAAGCTTGTTAAATAGCAGGTTGCTGTGAAAAAGAATTGCAGAAATGGCCAGCTGGAAAACATCAGGGGTTTAGCTGGGTTTTTTTTAGGATTAGGGTTTTTTATTCCCATGAAGATCCAAGGATTTCTAGTCAAAATATGTTTCCTTTTCCTACCATAAGGTTTGGAGGATTGCAAGGATACCTTATACTTGGGGAAACTGAACTGAATGTGGAAGTAGCAGTTCTTCTGGTCTGTCTATGATGGGTTGGAAATATTCCTATTCATGCTGTTGGCACAGGCTTGAGGGAGTGGGGTGATTCTAGAAAAATTAAGCTCACAGCCACACTTGCTATTTTGGCAGAAAAGATATTGATGGTATCCAAGTAAGAGCTGAACTAGTAGAATTTCTTTTTCCACAATAGAGTAGCTGACTTCAAATAGCTTAGTGTCAGTGTAGGACACGGAATTAGGGGAAGGCTGTATGTATGTGCAAGAAGTGGAAAACTATGGATTTGTAAATCTGTTCAAATGGGAAGGGAATATTGTCTCAATCAACTGCCATTCTGGGATCCATTCATTCCCCCCACCAACACCAGCAGTCAGACTTACCACCAGCAGCTCCACCACTGATAGCAAAGCAAACAGGTTGCCATCCCAACCTTTCTTCCATCCACTTTTCTTCAGTAGTAATTTATCATTCTGTGATCACCAAGAATATTTTTGCTAGGTAGGCTTCTCTCTAGGGAAGAGCAAGGAAATGTTTTCCACCCAGTTTTTTTTCTTTGTGCATGTTTTATACACATCTTGAGGCTTTCCTAAGTCTTCTAAAAGTGCCACTGATATATCAATGGTACTATTCAGGTTATATATGCAAACACATTCATCTTTAACATTGGAGAAAAAAAATGGAATCATGGTATCAGAGGCTGTGCATCACATTCTTCATCTATTCAAAGATCTTTCTGGATAAAGCCCTGTAAGAGGTTTGCTATCTAAAGGGAGAATAATATGGTGGTTTGGAAGCATAATACTGCAGTTTTTAAGCCTGCATTAAACTGCAGTAAATCCTGCCCCTGTCAGATACCCATGTCAAGTTGTCTCTTGCTTCTCATCTGCCATATGCAGCAGCATTTTGCTTGCTGACTCAGATGAAAAGCTGATTTGGTCTGTGTCAGGTGAATCAATGAGCAAGTAAGCTAGCTTAGGGTTCTGATAGCAGTGCCTTTTTGATAACATATTTTTTTTTTGGTTGTAACTGTTCTCAGTAGGAAATGGTCTCAGCTCATAGACTGGCTGGGTTCATGTTGTACAATTGGTACCAGAAGATGAAGCGGTGGGGTGTGTGTGGAGCAAAAGAGTATCCAAACAACTATTGCTTGCCCTTTCTTTTTAAATCTCTGCCTGACAGTCAGCTGTACTATTCCTACCCAGAAGAAAGGCACTTCCTGTGTCCAAGATGCACTGGAGGAGAGCATGGGGTGCAATGGACATTTTTTCAACAATATGCTCAAAATAAGATCTCAAGTGTAATGTTTTTGTACTGAGAGCTGCTGTGGTTAAATCTCTCATTAGCACTGGCAGAGAAGGCATTTGGTGGGTCCCAGGAGATGTGCCCTCTCAACTGTGATGTCCACCTTATGGAACATCTTCCTCCACCAAAAAGAAACATTAAATCAACTCCATTCCTTTTCATTATTTTTTAAAGTGGCTTGATATATATCAGGCTTGGGACTCCTAGAGAACTGGAGACTTGCGTAGATAGCTTTATTGTTGGGGGGGGGGATTTTTAATTCTCCTTTTGCCTACGTTTTGTTTTTTTTGCTTTAGAGGATATTTTCTAATACCTTTTAAAATATTTTTAGCTGTTGTTTTATTTTTTTCTATTTTATCCCATTGTTGTACACCGCTCAACTGCTATTTGTGCAGTTGATGTACATTTGATTATTTAATAAAGAAATAGCCATCCAAATTTTTTCCCTTTCCCCTGTTAGAGCTATGCAGAAAGTTGTCTATTTTTTAAAGGGGAACAGCCTGCCTTAGCCCAGTAGTTATTAGATGCACTGAAATCTGCAGCAATAGCTTGTGCTCCTGTGCACAATTCCAGTCGTCTTATTCTGCAATAGTCAGAATAAAACTGTTCAGCCAAACAGGACCAGATCCACCGCATAATGGTAGCCTATCATATGTTAGCTAAATATCCCACAGAAATATTTTGTTTAATGATTCTGAATGACACTGAGAAGATGAGCAGATAGATGGTTTCTCCCTCCCATCCTCTTCTCCTGGATTCACCCTTCAAGTAATTTGTCTGAAGAGCCGAGGTGGCGCAGTGGTTAGAGTGCAGTACTGCAGGCCACTTCAGCTGACTGCTATCTGCAGTTCGGCGGTTCAAATCTCACCGGCTCAAGGTTGACTCAGCCTTCCATCCTTCCGAGGTGGGTGAAATGAGGACCCAGACTGTGGGGGCAATATGCTGATTCTGTAAACCGCTTAGAGAGGGCTGAAAGCCCTATGAAGCGGTATATAAGTCTAACTGCTATTGCTATTGCTATTATCCACTATATGAGGTAAATAGGAAATAATGCCTTCCATTAAAACAGTGGTGCTATCCCAGTCATTAGATTTTTGTGCAGATACTAGCAGGTAGATATTCTGCATTTCTTCCCCTACTAATTAGCTGACTAGCCTGAATTTTCATCTCCTGTGATTGGGATTGGTAGGGGAAATCATGTGAAAGAGGGGGAAATATTGCACATGTGGAGACCACACCAGATGTAGGCAACCTGTATGGACATTGTGGTTCAAATGGTTTTCTACCCATGGTGCATTTTATACTGGTATTGGAGTATTTCCTCTAGAGTTTTGTGTGAGTGCACTAAAGACTGCTTCTTTTCCATTTTAAGAGGTTCATACTGAAACATTCTAGGGTCTCTCCATGTCTTCAGCTCTGCAGCAAGGAAGTTATAACTAATGTTGGGTTTATGAGCATTTGTTTTTTTTAAGGGCATCATTTTGCATTTTGAGATTGTCATTAAAATGCACAGAGTTGATTTTACTTGCTTAAGACTGGGTGCTATATAACACAATAATGAAACAGAATGTTCTTAAATATTTAATTATTCATTCCATGACAACAAAAAGATAAAAAGGTGCCTTTTGGCAAGACCCAACAGCATGGAGAATCTGCCTTTCTAGGACAGATAACAATATTCCAGTTTTCAGCACCTTGGCAGATAGAGTTGGCCATGTGCATAGTGTTCTTTTTTACAGAAAATAACTGCAACCCAAGAAAGAGGACTTCACAACTCCTAATCTTCATGCTTGCACAACCATCTTTTTAAATTTCTCCATGTTGTCATAAGCACATTTTCCATTGCTCAGCACTTCCTGTCAGTCACCTGCCTTCACACCATCTTCTATGCCTCTTACATAATTTAAAAAGGATTGCTATACAAATTGTCTCATATATGTTATAAGTGGAAAACTGCATCAAAACCAATGAAGTGTAGCTTGCCAGTTCATTTATTCTACAAAGCTTACAAAATTGCAATCCTGAATTACTAACTACTCTTCTCACCTCTCCTTTTTCTTTTTAAAAAGGGATGTGCCCTGTTTGACCAAGAAAATTTCTTTTAAATAGCTATTTGTTTAGATATTTATAAAATTAATGCATGATAGGTCATAATTTCCATAGCTTTCTAATAATTTGCCTAAGAGGAAAGTAACATAGATCCGTATTGGTGGGAAAATGAAACTGGTAGATCCAATGTAGGAAAATGAAAATGTTAAAACTTTTTATTAAAAAGAACCTGCTCATGCTTCTGCTATCTTGACATCAAATGTTGATTAAGAGGCAAACTGTATTGCAAAGACTTTAAAACATGCTATGTGGAATTGTCCCCATCTATGTTACAGAATATAAATGTAAAGATGTAGACCAGTTCAGCCTACCAACATTGCTTTTAGTTTACCAGATTATGTCAGAGCAAAATGCCTAGCGATTTCTGCACTTAGAATTCAGAATTTTTATTCCGCAAAGGATCCTGGCTATGCTTATTTTTTGCCCTGTGCATGCCATACAAACCCGGGACTCCCCTTGAACTAATATAAATTATGCAGTCTTTGTGTCACAGGAGAGACTTGAAGATGCAGGTCAGGATTCACTTTTTAAAGATAGAATAATAATCAGTTCACATTTATAATTGCCAACAACATGCCCCATCATTTCTGGGCATAACTGGGGGAAAGCTGTGGTGTTGATAGGTCATTTAGGTGGGATAGGTAGTATAGAATTTTAATAAATAAATGTACAGTTACATCAGTCTGAATCTGCTGTATTTTTCCTCCCATTAAAACCAGTGTGAGGAAAAATAGCTTATTTAAAAACGGAACTACTACAGTGAAAAGTTATGATAGCCTGTCCATCAAGCCTGATGGAATTCAACTTTGAAAAAGACAGATGTATTATTTTGACTCTTGCCTTGGGAAAACATATTTTCCCAGAACAAAACAACAGGTTGCATACCTTTTTTGTACACAAAATGTGTGGTATTTGCAATGAATGTACTGTGTTTTTCAAAGCTGGTTTTATGTTGCTATAGAATAAAATATTCACTATAACTGGCAATGACATTGAATTAATATATTTCATTCTGAGATATTTGTTTGTGTGTGTGTGTGTGTGTGTGTGCGCGCACGCGCGTGCATGCGTGTGTGCGCACATGCTTTCTTCAGCTTTGAAATAACTTTCAACTGTCTTGATCGGCATCAGCCCATCAGATTCAGCCATTTTTCGACAAATTTTGGCAGCATGAATCCTAGAATGCTAATAACATAAATTGTTATCAGAGTAAGGCAAGCTCCTTTTCAAAAAATGCAGCAAAATCAATCCTAGCCCTTTGGATAGGTTGTTCTTGTCCTAGGACCATTCTTTTAGCAACTGTTCAAAATTATGACAGTACTAAGCAAATGACTTAGTAATTGACCTCACCACCTTTGTTCTGTCTCTATGGTGACATGATCCAAATTTGGACACTTGGAAACCAACATGTATTTACAATGGTTGCAATATCACAGGGTCACATGAGCACCATTTGTGACCTTCCCTGGAAGCTTTCAGCAAACAAGGTCAATGGGGAAGCCAGATTCATTTAACAATCACACAATTCACTTAACAACCATGGCAAAAAGAGTCATACAATCAGGCATGGCTGACTTAACAATCCCCTTTCTTAGCAACGGACATTCCAGTACAAACTGTGGTCATAAGTTGAGGACTACTTGCATATTTGTTACACTGGCATTTTCCATAGTCGAAGCTGGTGAATCGGATGCTCTCTGTGCAGAATGCAAATTCCTATGCTTTGTTCTATTTCAGTTTGTATGTATGCACATACATATCCACACCAAAGCCGATTGAAGATGTTTTCTCAGACAAATTAAAGAGCAAAAGATACTGTGTGTGTGTCACAGCAGAAGGCACACCTAGTCAAATCTTGGCTGATCAAACAGGGTTAGATTTCATTCATATTTAAATGGAGACCGGGGGGACGGGACGGGGGACGGGGGGACGGGACAGAATTGTAGCCTAGATTGAAATCTTGAAAAAACAATCCAGGCAAAAGTAGTGGTAAAACATATGTATATTGTTGCCAATAAGACAAGATACATGTGTCCACATAGTCACTAGGAATCCAGGTTGACTGAAGGGAGAGTTTACTTTTATCAAATGCAATTTTTGCCTACTTTTCAACCTCCATGTCAAATATATTGTAAGATAGGATGTAAGACATCTACTGTTACCAAATCCAATCAACTCAAAATGTTTCACTACTATTGTAGCTGCCATCATTGTATGTGCTGAGGTTAAAGAAGTATTCCTATGTGTAGTCCTATATTTTTAGATAGAGTGCACGTCCATTCAAAGTTGGCTAAAGTTTGGTTCCTGCACCTTATTTGGCAAAAATTTTAACAAACTTTAAAGTGATCCTTGAATCCGTCTTTGCTGAAAATGATGTTTCATTAATTTGTTGGTAAATATTACCAAAATAAATATAAAATCCCCCCCCCCCCAATACATGCAGTGTATTTGGAATGCATGAGATTTGGATAATATATTGATGTAGTGAAACTTCATATCAGATAAAAGTTTATTTATTTTATTTATTTATTATCAAAATTTATATGCCGCCCAATCCCGAAGGACTCCGGGTGGCTTACAAAAAAGAAGAAAAAAAAAGAGAAAGAAAAAACAAGAAAAAAAGGCAGTTTAAAATCACAAATCAACATGCATTCATTCTAATTGGGGCTGGACCTCAACAATGAGGTAACAGCCCGAGGCCTGCCGGAACAGCCAGGTTTTTACAGCTTTCCTGAAGGCCATGAGAGTGGGTATGGTCCGGATCTCTGGGGGTAGCTGATTCCAAAGAGTCGGAGCAGCCACAGAAAAGGCTCTCCTCCGGGGGCCCGCCAGCCGACACTGTCTGGCTGACGGCATCTGAAGGAGGCCCAATCGGTGGGATCTTACTGGCCGCTGGGAGGTATGTGGCAGTAGGCGGTCTCGAAGTTTATTTGACTGTCTATCCCTAAACCAGAGCATGAACCACAGCTGGATAAATTAATGAACAGAAATGACAGGACATCTGTGCCACTTGTAAGTCAGATTGAGTACAGTAAAGAGCCTGACCATGGCTTCAACTTGCACATCTGCCATAACTCAGACCAAAACCAGAAGATGAGATGGTTCAATCAATCCCCAGATAATCCTCAGCCTTTACATAATTTGCAACAACAGTTTTTTTCACTTACAGAGTTCCCAGTCCCCCTCTACTATTGTTTTTGCCCTCCATGTTAAGTCAGGTTTTGCTCTCTCATCTGAACAGTGAATCACAGGCAATACACATTCCCATTCAGTTTGAAAATTCAGCTTTATTGTTTAAAGTTCTTTCAAGCATGTTTCAGAGAAATTCTTGAGTATCTAGTCTTTCTTTGGATATTTATCTTTCAAGTGGTTTTCCATGCTTGGGTTTTATCTCAAGTAAAGACAGCATGAGGGATACTTCCTCCTATTGAACTTTTTCAGAACATGTAAGTGCTTCTGACCTAGCTAAGGGGAACTCATGTCCTTTAAAAATTAGCAAGTTAATCAACCTGTAGGAACTTGGGGAAATCAGCCATCCAATTTCTCTGCTCAGAAACTTGGGAGAGAATGCTGAAAGGCAACTGATGCCTGGCTTCCAGTATTGGGGGCTGGAAGAAGGCAAGAGCATGGAAATCCAGCAGAAATATAAAAGATGTTGCCAAATAATATTTGTGCTGTGCTCAGATGTAAATGAGGGTACAGTCATAGTCCTAATGCCACAATACCAACAATACATTTCTGAAAATCATCATTCCAAAGCATTTGTAAACTCATCATTTAGAAACAAGCTAGAAGGTGTGGCAAAATTCTCTTCCCATGGTGTAATCCCATGGTGATTGTATTCTTGTTTTACAGTATGCTACCAGTTTTCTGTTCTTTACTCACTCTGTGAACTTTATAAAGCCCAGATATTCTCTTTCTAGTCATGATGAAATGTAGGGGAAAGAAACAGGCACAGCTGTGCCATGAATGTCCCTTTAAAAATAGCAGCTTTAAAAAAATCATAACTACATAACCCATTTTTAATAAAATGGTATGCTTTTAATTTGATCAAAGCTGAAAATCTTTAAAACTGATGTAACTTAACCTTCTGATAATATATGATGTTAATGATTATAATCTGGAAGCTTTTTGTGTTTCTAATGTGAACAGCTAGCATAATACATTTAGCTTGATGCTCCAAAATTACCATGTAATTTGCCATAATTGGAAGACTCCGCTTGAAAGAGTGACAGAATTTAGAACAGGAGAAGACTTATAAATCAGAAGCAAATATGTGTCTATTGTTACTTATATTGTTTTGAAGAAATTTACAGTAATCCTCACTGCAATCCACTCATTAGGAAGAAAGCATTTATGTTCAGTTAACATCTAAGTTTCGTTACTTTCATTATCCTGCATTATCAGTAACAAAGCAGCACCTAGAAAGTATACTTTCCCTGGTATATTGCAATGGTAACATTCAATTTTTTTTACTACCGGTTCTGTGGGCATGGTAGTTGAAGGATACTTCAAAATCTCAATTCCCACCCCATCTGTGGCCAGTCAGAGGTGGTATTTCCCAGTTCTTCGAATTACTCAAAATTTCCGCTACCGGTTCTCCAGAACCTGTCAAAACCTGCTGAATTTCACCCCAGGTATATTGTATCCGTTATATTCATGTTTTATCCTTCCTTTAAGCTATTTGTTTTACCCACTACACCCAGGCAAAAGTTTACATATATTTTGAAATTCAGCAAAAATTTGGATTTATAATGTTACATTTTGAATATTTCAGTAGTATCTCTGGTGCAATCTGGCTTTCCAAGTGCATCCTCAAAATGTGTTCCTCAACTTCCTAAATAGAAATGGCCCTACAGACAATCCTGAGCCTATACGATGCTCAACAGAATGTGAAGCTCAGTTTGCTCATCCATATCCAAGTAAATTAAATGGCAGCAGTTTGAAAACTTTTCAGATTAACAGCTTAATTGAAGTAATCACTGTGGAAAACCTGAGGGATATTAAGTTGTCCCTCTTGAGCATGCAGAGCTGTTTGCCCAGGAAAGGAAATCTCCATTAAGAAGTGCCTCTTCCAATCTACATAGTTGCTGAAATAATCACGCCTGAGGTATGGCTGGCAGTGATATAGGTCAGGGCTTCCTCTCTCTTCTGGCATTTAAGCCATAGAATTCTCTGCCAAGTAATCTAACTAAGCAGAAAAATGATTTTAAAGGCATACTCTTGCCTAATTACATGCAAATTATTCATTCTCTCTCCAATGCCTTTCTTTTGCTAGTTCTGTGGTTTCATGAAAGCAAACGTCTAGACATTTCCTTTTTTATATGAAAAAATCTTTAAATTGTGGATGGCAAGGGTGTAAATAAATGTAAATGTATGCACATTTACATAAATTCAATTAAAATGCAATTATATTCTTTAATTTCTTTCTCATATCCATCATATCACAGTGTTGTTGGAACACATTGATGTATCTGGACAGTTTGCACATCCACAGTGCAAACAACAACCTACCACAGGTTGAAGAAACTGACAAATTAGCTGAATCTTAAATATCAAGTTTTAGGAGGAAATATATTTAAAACCCCTTTTCTCCTATCTGGAAATTCTTGAAAATAAAGTTTTTCTGGCAATAACCATAGCATATAAAGTGTTTTCTATCTTTGTTGTAAAGCTGATGTTACATGAATCTCTTGACAGTCACAGAGACTCTTTCAGCCCTGAGAATTCACTCCAATTACTCATCAGATGCAAAGTTCAATCTACAGTGTTGTAGCATTGAGATGGGAAATATAGGAAACTAAAAATATAATCTTCCAAATAGGATTAGCAAAATTAAAAGTAGAAAGGCACTAAGATACCTCCATTTCCCCCTAAAATGGAAATCCCTATTCAAATATATGATTCAGTTCGTTCCCTTGGAAATCATATCTTTAATTTAAGACATCGTCTTGTCCAAAAGCACTTCAGTGCAGCCCTCAATCTAAGAAATGTTACAGAGAGTCCTCCATTTATGGCAGAAATTGAGCTCAGAATGTTGGTTATTGAGCAAAGCAGTTTTTGGGTGCTGTCCCAGTTATGATTAAATGGAGTGCTAGGGAGAGGGTCTGGGTCTCCCACCACATCCATGAGGCCCAGGGCTTTTTCCTGCCTCATTGGGAAGAACAATCACAAGAGTGATGGTGTTCACTAATAAAATCCCTTGGCACACTGGAAGAATGGACCTAAAATTTAGTGAAAACACTACATTTTCACTTCATTCCGGAAGACCGTAGGTCGAGCAGTATATTCAGCTTTAGTTCTGGTAAAACTTAGATCTGAGGAGAAATTTCCTGACAGAACAATTAATCAATGGAACAATTTGCCTCCAGAAGTTGTGAATGCTCCAACACTGGACTTTTTAAAGACTTTTTAAAGAAGGTTGGATATCCATTTGTCTGAAATGGTATAGGGTTTCCTGCCTAAGCAGGGGATTGGACTAGAAGGCCTTCAAGGTCCTTTCCAACTCTGTAATTCTATTCTATCCTGTTCTGTTCTGTTCTATTCTATTCTGTTAGAGCAGAAATTTCTGCACTGAAAATGCAGGTAGAAAATCAAATTTGTCTATTCATCCACTGACTTGTGTGAGAACAGGTGCCGCATTGACTAGCTAAGAGTACTGTTGCTTTTGTTCAGTTGAACCTTTCCAGGAAGATGACCTTTGAAAATTAATTGCAATGGTATGTCAGTGCCTTTTCTAGTACTCTTTTATTGCACTGAGTAATGCAGTGTAGTCACAGAAGATGATTTACAATTCACTATGTTTATAAGAAATAGATTTTCTTTGCAAAAGATTTTAATCAGGTAAACCAGGAGGCTTTGTGCTTTAAGGCCTTCAAAGATCTGATTTTCCCTGTATAATATAAATTAAACAATGTACCCTGAAATATATTTTCTGAGAAAATTCACAAGGCAAAGGATTTTGGTTTTTTTAACCAAATGGTTCCTGACATTGTCTATGACTAAAAATAACCTGAATGAATGTGAAAGATCAGTGAACTTTTCCACATCACCAGCCATTCTATCAGCAAACCACTCCAAAACATGCTAAAGGCAGTTTTCTTCCTCTGGTTTCCTCATTTACATATCCCATGTGCATTAAACCTGAGTCTGGAGTTTACAAAGGGGAGTTTCCCTTAATCATTGCTCAGGCACAACTAACCAGTAGTTGATCCCTGAGAATGCTAGCCAATTGGCACCTGCCCCCTCTGCTTCAAACCAGCCACTCAAGGAGTTTGCTCCTTGGTTTCAGTGCTCAGCAAAATAGGTTTTTCTTAGCATGGTTCTTTTATCTCCTGACAATAGCAAGCAGTAATGCTTTGCCTCCCAAAGGTTTGGGTTAGGTGAAATGGAATGGGAGATGTCATGGCAGGCTGCCTGCCCAATGAGAAAGCAAGTAATCCACCAGCCCAAGATGATGCCATTGGAGAAGAAAGAACAATCTTTGTTGTCAAAACATGCCATGGAAGCAGAGTTGGGGGGGGGATCTCTAGCAGATCCTGGAGATACTGGTAGAACATGATCTTTTGTCAAGTTCCACCTGTTCAAAAACCTTGCTTGGTTACAAAAATTCACAAGTTTCTACATCAAATGATATTGAAGATTTAAAACAAAGTAGACTTTGTCAGACTGCTGTGCCTTTCCATCCTTTCATTAGTCCAAGAGGGAAAACACCAGGAATTACTTTACACCAAGCAAGAATATCTGACTGGAGTTGCTCTCCAAGTTTTCTCGACTAGTAGAGGGGAAGCCTTTAAAAATGAGAATGAGTTCCTTAAAATTGTTTATCTTATATATAGCAATATGTTATTTGTTTAGCTGAATTGTATTCAGTTTGGAAACATTTAGCACTCACTCACTGATTTTCTGCCATTTGTGGTACTGGGCAGGGGAGAATTGTAAGCTAGACCACAATTTTAGCTTGCCAGACCTGGTTTACAGCTTGTCAGGACATTTTCCAGTCAAGAGCCTGCTGAATATATTAAACTAAAGGTTAACAAATGTTGACAATTGTTAACAATTCTGGGTAAGTATTGTCTTCTCTAGTTCCTCCTGACAGCCAGTATATTTGATCCTTAATAGAAGTGGGGAAATTCACAGAAAATTCTGATAATCAAAGTTCAGCAGAGCACAAAGGAAAGGAAAGGTCAGAGACACTGCAAAAGGAAATTACACCAGTTTTTATCTGACCTTTTATTTCAAGTTTCAGTTAACCAATTCATTACTGCAGGCCATGCTACACATATATTCAGAGTGACACAAGACCCTCATATATGCTCTTCAGTTCCCAAATATTCAGGTGGATAGCCAGTAAAGATGGTAGCATGTATTCTGTAGCTTTGGTGGGCTCCTCACCAAACTCTTACCTTTGATATGTTGAGACAGCAGAAACTTCCAGGGGTCTTAATTGGCACTGAAATGCGAATGGAATCTCAGACCTGGAACAAACTCTAAATGTGCTCTAAAATGTGCTTGGAATGAAACTGCAGCTTGCAGGGAGTTGGCAGCCCATACATACAGTTTTTTGGCAGAAAAATAGATACGAAAAGAAGTTCCCTGAGGGAAATTGCAACACTAATGAGTGAAAGAAATACGGTCTGCTCTAAAACATGGACTTCCCAGCAAGCTGTCAACTGAGAGAGCCTGGCCAATCAGTTTTAGAGAAACATTTGACATGCTCATTCATCCAGGCTGAATACAAAATGTTCATCTGACTGATTCACATGGTGAGCTGGTGGGGAGAACCTTTCAGAAAAGATTATTCAGTATAACAGCTATAGTATACACAGTATTAAGAGATTCTGGAAACCATCTTGGCAAGAAATTATTTCCATCTTCATCTACTGCTAGCAAAACACCCATCAACGTGATGGTAATTGTGAGTGTGTTTATTTCCAGGACCACTACAGCTGTAACAAATCTCTGTCTGATAGTTTAGAAGAATAGGTTTTCTCATCGGTGCATCCATGTCCCCATGCTGTTACTTTAATATTCTCCACAGGAGCAAACAGTCATTTACATAGAATGTATTTATCTTCTATAAAACTCCAGAAATGTTTAATTTTCATTTCATTGCACACATGCACTTTAGAACCAATATTGATATTACATAAATGTTGGATAGCAAAGTGACAGGGCATAGTTTAAAAAGGGAGAGAGAAAGGAAGTTAAGCGGCATTGGATTCTTTAGCCTATTTTGTAGCTTTATTTTTCTTATTTAAATTGCTTGCTCTGACATGGCACCCCTCTCCCCAGTGCTAGCTATTAAGGCACATAATCCTTGTTACCCTAGGAAACTTCATATCTCAGTGTTCTAGGCAAAGAGGTAAAGAAAGAAAGGACAGATTATGCCGTCATTGCTAGCAACAGAAAACATTCCCTCAGGAACTGAGAAGTTCTACTTATCTCTCTAGTAACTTTCATATTGAATGCTTCCCTAGATTATTTCCCATAGAAACTAAGTTATAAATAATATGGTAGACTTGGACTGAACAAATAAACTTTGCCAATTAGAATTTAAATATGTTAAACCGAATGTCAGATTAATCTGTACTTCTAATTGAGTGGGATTCCCCCTCCCCCCTTCAACAGTCCCTATTCAGTGAATTAAAAGCTACAAAACCAGATAGAGCCATCAAGGTAAATAAAATGTCAGAGAGGGGAAAACTAAGATTCATAGAAGTCATTTGATTGATATATTCAAAGGTTAGGGTTAGAATTCTTCCATATTTTAAAGAACGTTTAACATAAGTTTTTGTTTTCAACAAATCTCTTCTCTGTTTATTATTTAGGTGCAAACATCTTCCACTGCAATGGTCACCATTCCCTGACAAGTTGCATACTGAAGGCCAGATATAGCTTGTAATTTAGGAAGTAATCCTAAAATCCATTGTTTTGGCAAAAATATAGCTTGACACACTATATCAGGTACTATAGAAAAGTCAAAAATCACAGCTTGCTTTAGGAATCCATTGAACAGGATAGCCATACTGAGAGGCAGCCATCCAAACCCTGGTTGGAAGATGGCCAATGAAAAGAGTCCTCCACTATTCTAGACAGATTGTTTGGTTGCTTCTTGGTGATTTTTAACAGCTGTCTTGTGCTAATAATCAACTGCATCCCTTTTTGCCTATACACTTGATAGCCTTTTAGATTGTAAAACATTGCTGTAATATCTCCCATCAGCATTCTCTTTTGCAAGTTTACCAGTTCTTCTAACCATTCTCTCTAGGGTTGGATTTCCAGATTCTTGTCATTCTGTACAGTACTCCTTTAATAGCATAACAGCACACAACAAGAGCAAAGCTCTAATGGATCCCAGTTAATGCTTCCTTCCAGTTTGCTGTGAAGCCGTTAACAATGTTTAGTGCTGTTATTCAACTAGATGCAAATCTACCTGACAACGGTACTTTCCATCCATCAATAATACGGTAGAAAATAGCTTATCTACCCACATGGCTTTAACAAATAATTGCACTAAATAATTTTAAGGAAATGGTTACGCATACATTTGAAAATTATGTGCACAACATTTATTTGCAGAGCTTATCTTGCACCTCACATGGACTATCCTCTCATTGGCAAAGTATAGTGTATAGATAGAAACATAAGGATTTGAAACCTTCAGAAGTTTGAAACCAAGATTGCTAGAACAGAGGACAGAAACCAGGCAAATATTCTCCATGATACTACTGATGCCTAGGGCACCCAAGAGAAAGTTACTCTTTAGAGGGGATGGAATGAGGCCAGGAATAAAAATGTATTCTCTTATTTCCATGATGAATCATTCTGAAACATTTTGTTTCCAGAAAAGACAGATGATGTTTACTTTAGAAGCAAAGACTGAAAGTAATCATAAGTTTTTTTTAAATACAACTTAGAACGAAGCAACTGAGATGTAGGTTAACATGTTAGGAAACTTCTGAGGGAAGCCATAAATTCTACCTCCCTTACTAACAGTGCAATCCTGTTTGTGTTTTTCAGAAGTAAATCCTACTGTTTTAATGGAGCTCATTCCTTTGAAAGTGTTTTATTGTAGGCTATTCATTTACTCCCATGGTATTAACTATTGGCCAGTCTTGTTACATTTGTGTATGGTGACCAGACATCCCGTTTTTGCGGGATAGTCACGCTTTTTCACAATTTTTCCCGTGTCCCGTTTTTTTTTAAAAGTCCCGATTTTTTTTAAAGTTACGAAAAAGCCTCCAGCTGCTGAGGCTCTCCTAGCAACTGGCAGCATATATTCTTCTTCGAGACGTGCGCATTCCTGCCCGCGCGTCCCTGGGAGCTGTTGCCAATGGCTGAGGGAGGAGAAGACTTACTCCATGTGGAGACCACAGACTTCCCTCATGGATTTTTTCTTTTTCTGTTGCTTTGAGCAGCCCCTCCCTCCCCCCCTCTCTTCCTCTCTCTCTCGGAGCTAGCTAGCAGCTGCCTCCGAGGCTGTCCAAGCTCAGCCCCTCCCCCACCCCCACCCTGGACTGCTGCTTCACCTCGGCTGCTTGGGGCTTCTAAATTGGCATTGCGTGTTGTTCGAGGAGGGGATTACTGTGCCATAGAAACACAGCATATGTCTCACATGGCTGATAACCTGGTTTCTACAGAAGAGGTAATTTTAAAAACTTCGGTGTGAATCCAGAAAGAGGGGAGAAAGAGGCTGAAGGAGTGTGTGAGGAGTGGGGATTTTCTAAACCCCATTGAATCCAGAGGAGGAGGAGAGAGAGAGAGAGAGAGAGGGGGGGGGGAGGGAGGGAGGGAGGGAGGGAGTGTGTGCATGGAGGGGGAAAACGTCCCATTGAATCCAGAGGAGGGGAGAGAGAGAGAGAGAGAAAGAGGGAGTGTCTGCACAGGAGGGGGGATTTTCTAAAAGTCCCATTGAATCCAGAGGAGGAGTGTGTGTGTATGTGTGTTTGTGTGTGTGTGTGTGTGTGTGTGAGAGAGAGAGACTATCACTAAGTGTTGTAGCTTATGATTCTTGATGAATGCATTCTTTTTTTTTTAATGTACACCGAAGACAAATTCCTTGTGTGTCCAATCACACTTGGCTAATAAACTACTCTACTCTACTCTACTCTACTCTACTCTACTCTACTCTACTCTACTCTACTCTACTCTACTCTACTCTACTCTACTCTACTCTACTCTACTCTACTCTACTCTACTCTACTCTACTCTACTCATTTCTATTTCAATTCTAATAAGGAGTTTAGCTTCTCTCTCTTGAAAATGTAAGCTAGCATAAGGCATTATAATGCAAGCTAGCTTTAACGTTCAAACAGTTCATTTAGTGACCAAAGTTACAATGGCATTGAAAAAGTGACTGATGACCATTTTTCACACTTAGCGACCATTTTTCACACTTAGTGACCGTTGCAGCATCCTCATGGTCACGTGATCAAAATTTTGATGTTTGGCAACAGATTCATATTTATGATGCTTTCAGTGTCTTGGGGTCATGTAATCGCCTTGTGTGACCTTTTGACAAAATATAAAATTTTTAATCAAGCCCCCACCCCCGGTCAATGGTGTCCCTCTTTACCAATCTGAAAATCTGGTCACCTTACATTTGTGATTACATCAGACTTATTCAAACGAGAAAAAAAAGTTGCAAAAACTCACAAATGTAAAAATTAAGGACATTTTTTGAGAATACAGTGTTGGTTTTAATGAAAATATTATTTTCTTATTGGTTTTTGTATTAGTCACTGTGGCTTTTTTCTACACTACCATGAGTCCTTTCTCCCCAATAATTTTACTGATTATATTATACACATAACATGAATACAATCTGCATAGTATAGAAATATATTAAAAATATTTAAAAATTTAAAAGTGCAGAAGAAGTAAGAAAGAAAAAGAAAGAAAAAAGAGAGAAGAAGATTTATGTGAGTGGCGGGTACACGTGCCTGCTGCTTGTGCAAATGGAACTGTGCATGCTTGTGCACACACCTGCTACTCACACAGAACTGTCTTCTCTCCCCACTCTACCCGGCTGCCAAGCTGGAAAGGTTGGGGACCACTTGCATAGTTGATTCAATAGCTTTCCACAGTAAGGGAGCTAAAGAGCATCATTTTGCAACCCAACCCAGATCCCTCCAGAGTTTGCAATACACAAAGGGTATATAAAAGTTTACTAACCAGGAAGTAGACAAGAAATGTAAAGAATATTCCTCAAAGAAGCAGACAATGAGCAAAGCCATCCCTGTCAACAGCAAAATCAATAGGAGTTATAAATTAATTAAAATAACTGTAATCTATCTGACTTTTCTTCTTTAGGCTGAAATGATAATTTGTTCCATTTATTTGAAAGCTATAATTTCTGCTTAATACACCAGAGAGAGCAAATCTATGTATAATGGTAATCCAAAGACCAATTGATGAATGGTGCTAAATATGAACATAAGTTACATCTGAAACCAGTTACCCAGGTGGGGATAATGGATACCAAGTAGGATGAGCTGTGATAAATATTAAGGCTGGTACAATTTTTGCTTAGAAATAGTCAATGTTATTTTTTTCTGTAACCAATTGGGAGATGCATCTTTAGGTTTTTTTTCCGCTGCAAAAGTGTAAAAAGATTCGCAAGCCGCTGCTTTATGTGAGACCTTATAAGCTAACAGCAAGTTTTTCTTGACTTGAAAAGTAGGAATTTACAAATCTGCAATTTAACCAATAGTATGACAAGAATAGGAAGACAAACAAATGTTGCTTATGTGTAGAGCACAAATTAAAGCATTCATATTCACATGCAGTAATGTTAATACAGTTGAGGCCGTATTGGGCACAATAACTTCTACGCAACACAATATTTGAGATGCATAACATTGCAATTTCCCCATATTTTAATTTACCTTTTCCAATATACACATTTGTTTCTCCAAGTTTTCTCTGCTCCCACGCAAGCAGGCAGTGACTTTAGCACATTTTCTTGTTCCTGTCTACTGGTAGTTTCATTTTTACAAACAGTCTCAGGGCACGGCAGGAGAGGGGCCAAGCAGAATTCATACTGATCTTTCAAAAACTCCTATATGGCCTTGTATTTGGGGATCTCTGAGCTGCAGCACTTTGAACTGCCTCTATGGATAACATTGACCTCTATGGATACCCTGGTCATTAGTGCACAATAGTACTGACCATTTCATTTGTTTATCATCAAGCAAGGACAGTTCATTCTGATCTATACATTTTTCTGCTTGATTCAAGCATGCCACAAAGGCAACATGCAATAGAAAAAAGCTATCCATGGATGACATCTAGTTCTTCCATATACTTTTTGTCAACATACACCCCAGATTTTTCAACATAGCTCCTAAAATAACATCATTTGTTTTTTTAGAAAATGTATTTCCTTTAATGGCTTTGGATTTAATCCATAGTAAGAATCACCTTTTAAAATGCTAGCCAGCATAGATTTATGTCTAACTAAAAGGATTGTTAGCTAACATAAATTTTCTGCCCATCACTTCATCTATGTTAATTTATATGAAATATATTTAAAATGTTTAATACCTCCTTCTCATCCTCTTCCAATGATATAAGGAGACCTTTATTCCTACAGTATGTAATAAATGAATTTAATCTTATTGGTCCCTTATTTTTGTCCTTTTATCTCCACAGGACATGCAATATTGAGGTTACAGTAATTGCACGGCATAGTATTATCAAAATAGTTCAAGAAAGTTTGTCCGTCTTTTCAGCCAGGGCAGGCAATATTTTTAAAGTTAATCTTATTTATTTTGTAGAGCTAAGGGGTACAGGTTCAAGTAAACCAAGAGGAAAGGGTTAGAACATACAGTATGGACCAATTTCCCCCCTTTTGGATGATTGAGGAGTTTTCTTTCTTTTTTTTTACTTTTGAAGAATGTATTAAGCCAGTGGTGTCAAACTCAATTTCATTGAGGGCTGAATCAGGATTGTGGTTGACTTTGGAGGGGGTGTGGGTGGGGTGGATGTGGCCAGCTTCCACTGCTGCTGTGCTCACTCTCCTTGGGCAGGTTGCTCATGGTGTGTCCGGGAGGGCAAAGTGCGTCAGAGGGAGGCCCATTCCCTCTCCTTGTGAGACTCAGTTTTGAAGCCAAAGCATCAGTGATAAGATGGGAGACCACCAGGAGAGATCAGGAGGAGGGGACAAGGGAATGGCAAAGGCAGCAGGGCTGCTGGTGGTCAAGTGCTAAGGCAAGTTTTACCTCAGACCTTCACGCTCTCATTATAATCTTCCTTCCTTCCTTCCTTCCTTCCTTCCTTCCTTCCTTCCTTCCTTCCTTCCTTCCTTCCTTCCTTCCTTCCTTCCTTCCTCCCCTTTTTCCACTTTTCTTCTTTTTCTTTCCGTCTTTATTCTCCTTTCTTTCTTCTTCCTTCTCCTCTTTCCTTCTTTTTCCTTCCTTGCTCTCTTCCCCCTTTTCCTTCTTTTTCTTTGTTTTTCCTGTCCCTTCTTGGATGCTCAAATGCAAAAGGGGAAACATTTCTCGATGCTTTCTCGCCTTGTGATCCAATGCCAATTGACTGAAAACAAACCAGGTTCAGTTTATCCCATGCTTGAATTTTGTGGGGGTGTCCACAGACAGCAATACAGCAAAACTGTCAAAATGATGGTGGGGGGAGGGAGGGATATATAGTAGGTTAGATACGATGTGTTAGATTTCAATGTAATGCGACTTCACATGTATACTGTTTTTCTTTAATTTCTCTGTAAAAATAGGATAAGTTAAGTACATTGACATATAGTGGAAATACACCAAGGGGAGGAGGAGTGGGATAGAAGAAAGATGGGTAGAGAGGGCGGGAGACAGGATGGGAGGGAGGGTGAGAAGGAAGGGAGGGAGTGGATCGGAAGAGAGGAGTGGTAGAGGGGGAGGGGAAGTAGGGTAGAGGGGGATGATGGAGGGGAGATAGAAAGTTGGAGGGGGGTGGAAGAAAGAGGTGTACAGAGAGTGGAAGAGGTATATTGGGTTTCTATTTTTTGGGGTATTGTTGACAAAAGGAATTGCTGCGATTATTGTTTAATGTTGTATGGTTCCGGCTATGCACAGTATATATGTGAGTGTATGAAAATGAAAAAATGGAAAATAAAAACCTTTTTCATGATAAACATTATGTGTGTCTATCATATAAGTAGAACATAAAATAGGTGCAGATGGTTTAGATTAATTATTTAATGCATTTTTGTGCTGCATTTTATCTTGGGCACTGCCTTGAAGGAATATTATGTTCTTTAGGATATAATAAATTTTAAATGGATAAAATAATGCAGAGCTTTCAAACTACCAATCTAGATTCCTACTCTTCCTGTTGAGCACTACTGTGTGTTTTTATTTTGAAAGCCACCTAACATTGTTTATGATGTGAGAAAAGGTAAAATGTAAAGGTGGCTTTCTTGTGACTTCTCTGAATATATCTATAAAATTACTTTGGCAACAATATGGAAATAGTTTACACCTCCCTATATAGCCAGAAAATTCTGCAATTTCTTAGTAATCTCCCATCTAAATACTAACCACACAGTCATATTGGCAGGTCAAAGATCTATTAAAGAGAAAAGTCCACGACTAAGCACAAGGCATTGAGTATAGCTGATAAGTATGGATCTTGCAATTGGTAGCCATTTATCAAAATATTTATTGTTACTATTGTACATTCTGTTTATGAAATTATATTATTCTATGCTTATGTTTTATTCTATAATAAACTTAAGTTACATTAACAAAAAAAATATGATGGTTCTGATATTCAGTGGTGGGATTCAGCTAGTCCGCACCTATTCGGGAGAACTGGCTGTTAACTTTCTAAGCAGTTCGGAGAACCAGTTGTTGGAAGAAATCTCATTTTGTTTTTTTCCACTTTCCACTTTTCCACTTTCTTGTAAGGAAGGCAGAAAGGAAACATTCTGATGTTGTTTCTATCCTAATCTTTATTGCCCTGCTTACAGAAACTGCCTCTCCGATTAACCCTTACTATATTGTAACAGCTAAGGCAAAGCGCCCATTGACGTGAGTGACATTGAGTTGGCCACACCTACTCGTCACATGACCACCCAGCCACTGAGCTGGTCATTATGGCAGAGAACTGGTTGTTAAATTATTTGAATCCCACCTCTGCTGATAGTTGATCAGAACTCATCTGTTTTTTATGTGCAACAGCTTTGGTGTTTAAGAACAGAGGTAAATTACTTGTTTTTCTATATATATAATCCTTAAAAGGGCTCTCCTCTAGGAACCCTGCCATGGTCTAATTCAGACTGGAAATATAGCAAAGGGAACTATTTTCCCCACTTGATTTGTCCTGTTTTCCCCACTGGAAATAGCTGTTTGCAACATCCAAGGAAGGGATACTTTCCCAAGAGCTCACAATTCAAGAATACCAACGTGCTGTTCTTTAAGTACACATGAGGTATCTTGGGGTGGGGAAGGCCATTGGGGGGGGTGGACTAGTGATAGAACAGGCCCTCAAGGCCTCCCTGACTCACTAAGATACCTCATGCTTCTCTCTCCCTTCCTGCCACAAGGACTCACTTACCTTGCAAAGATCTGTCTCCTCTCTCCTGCTGTTCATTTGCCTTTGAGGAAGGGAGAGGAGAGTTGGCTTGGAAATGCTTTTCTGCCAAGAATGGATGCTGCTGGTGCTATCATCTCAACAGGTTCAGGCACTCATCCTTTTTTGCAGAGAGTCAGGGATCCAGAAATTTTCATTCTCAGCATGTTTGCTGGTCTCCTGCTCCCCCCCCCCAACTACTTTCCACTTAACTACTTCATGAGAGCTCATTGACCCACGGAGCACACTTGCTTGCAAATGGACCATCTGCATGCACATGGGGCACTTGGAGCAATCTTTGAAGGCAAACCCACTGCTGTGCCTCCACTTTCTTCAGCTCAGATGCAGTTGGGGTACTCACTGCTATTGCAGTGAGACAGAGAGAGAGAGATCAAGAGAGCAATCCAATGCAACCTGTGTGTGTGTGTGTGTGTGTGTGTGTGTGTGTGTGTGTGTGTGTGAGAGAGAGAGAGAGAGAGAGAGAGAGAGAGAGAGAGAGAGAGAGAGAGAGAGAGAGAGAGAGAGAGAGAGAGAGCAATAGGCTGGCCATGGGATCAGAATTGCAGGGGCAGGAACCAACACCATCTGTGGCCTTGGTGCACTACGCGCTTGTGTGTGCCAGCCTGCAAAGGCTGCATGAAGCCTTTGTTCAGTGAGGAGGCACTGTGGGGCCAGGACCCTCACACCCAGGTCCAACCCACTGGAGGTTGCTGTGTGGGGGCAGGAATGAGACCCTGCTCCTTAGAGCCCCCTGCCACTTGCATGGGGATGAGGAGGAGGAAAAGAACAGGGAGGCTTTGCACCAGCTGGCTAGACAGGCAGGGAGCAAGGCAGATGAGACTGGATGGTTGGGGAGGGGGGAATCATGGCTACTCAGGTGGCTCCTGCCACCCCTGCTTCTGCCAGCAGCTTGGGCACTCCAACTGAAGCATGGATCCCTCTCTCCCTCTCATACACACCCACATCCACAAACAGAGAGGTTGGAGAGTTCTCTCTCTCTCTCTCTCTCTCTCTCCTTCCCTCCCTGCCCCCTCTCTTTCTGTGTTTCGCAATGGCGGTAGTTGCAGTACTTTAGTGCCTGGCTGGCAGGGCCCTCAGATAAGCCGTGCAGAGTGTGGGGGGCAGATCTGCACCCCCTGCTTTGCTTTGTCCTCCACCCCCACTGCCTCGCTTTGTGGCCACTGCACCAGTGCATTGCTCAGCTTCCTGCTAGGTTAGCGGCGAGCAAGGAGAAGAATTGGCAAAGAATAAAGAAGAATGAAGCGAGGTGGTGGTGGGTGGGGTGGAGGATGAAGCAAGGTAGGGGTGTGGAGCTGTCATCCACCCTGCCTTGGCGTACCTGAGAGCCCTTCAGCCAGGCCACCCATTCCAAACCCTCACCCCCCCCCCCTCCAGGGCACATCCCTTCACTAACCTGCTCTCCAGGTCTGTTCTCTGCTGCTGCGTGCAAGGCAAGAAAAGGAGTCTGTGGGACTACAGTAAAAAAAATAATAGTTCAGAACTTCTAACTTCTCAGAAAAAAAAAATCTCATGAGGTTGGAAGGTCTGAACTATTTTTTTTTTTACAGTAGTCCCACAGACTCCTTTAGTTGCCCTGCATGTGGTGATGGGGAACTGGGCCTGTGCATGCTCACACCTGCCAGGATGGCATGGGCCAGGCCAAAGTGACACTGGCCAGAACCTTACAGTTTCTAGGATGGCTGCGCGGGCCAGATTTGGCCCATGAGCCTTGAGTTTGACATCCTTGAATTAAGCATATAGGAGGTTTTCTTCCCCAAATTAATAGAAAATGGTATTTTGCCATTTCATTTCAGGGTAATATGATCTTGGGAAACCCAGAATGTTTGTCAGGTTCACAATATGATGAGCTTTAAAACTCAGTATGAATAGCACAGGGGTGGGTTATGGATTCTTTTACTGCCAGTTTGCTCAGGGATGCGCTTTGGCCGCGTGGGGGCTATGTGCGCGGGCACAATAGTAAAAAATTGTTTCTGTGCATGCGCAGAAGCAAAAAACAAGATAATAGAACCGTTTTGGATGTGTGGGCAACTGAATTGCTACTGCCTCGGCTGAACCGGTAGGAACCCACCTCTGGAATAGCAGTACTATTTCAGGCAAAATATTTAAATTTTGTGTCACCGAATGAGATAAGGGGCATTGTCTCAGATTACTTTAAAAAATGAATTTGCGTTCACAAAAACTTTTTCTAACATTCTATTCAAGTGAAAATTGAGTAGGAATTTGTAGGTTGATATAGGTGGACACGTCCCTTCCCCTTCTTTGCTATTGGTTATGCCTATGAATATACACATTTTTAAAACTTCTTATTGTCAGCCTGGAAATTCACTCTGCAGGCACTGAGTTGTTCTCTCTACATTTTATCTCTGCTTCTTCCACTGTCATATTTTTCTTATTTTGCTCAGGGGAGGAAATGGAAAGAAGCAGGTCAAATAACAGAGAAAGGACATTCACTTTCCTTTTTCCTACTCAGCCTGATTTGCCTCCTTGCCTTTTCTCTAATCTCAGCTCTTACAACAGCTGACATTTTAAAGCCTCCTACACTGCTGGCTGTGCCTTTCTCTCTGCTGGCAATTTCTCTTGCACCTCCCTTTTCCTATCCAAGTGACTCAGTATTGAGGGGCTCCTGTGCGTTCTCAGGCATTATCAGACATGAGGTTTTGTTTTGTTTTGTGCCTTTCATTTCCTTCCTATTATTTTTTTAAACATGCTGACACCTCCTCCTTGGGCATAGATGATGCTATTAGCCCTGCAGAATTGATCACTCCAGTTTCAGTGGGAGCATGATAGTTAAATGGATCAACTGCATTTAGAGCCTCTACGAGAATAAAATTTTCCCTTAGGAGACTTTCCCTTCTATAAATGTATCATAGATTACTCATTTCAAAAAGAATTAAAGCAATGGACAATTGACAGGCACCGTTAATCTACTGAGTGCCAATCCTCGCAATAGGACTTAAATCAGCTTAATTAAAACATGTAATTTAAAGAGTCATATTATCATTATTTCAGATTACATTGAAGCGTTTGGTATGTTTCTAAATTTCATCCAGATTAAGAGCACTCATGCCTGACCAATGTCAGTATGCCTTTGCACCTTGGAAATAAGGATACCCAAACTGTTAAAACACAGATATCAAACAGGCCTGCACCATGCTTTCACCAGCCAACATCTGGATAAATGGCATTCTCAGAAAAGTAAGCTGATTCTCCAACCGCAGGCTGAATCAGAAGTTTTAGATTTATTCTGTATCAGCATAAAGATCCATTGCTGGCTGTTTGTCCAGAAGTGCTTCTTTTCCTGATCCTTGGCTTTGACCATTTTCATATATTTTTTTAAAATGACATTTTTCATTAGAGTAAAATAAAGCAATTGTCAGCCTTTGTTTTCGTTACTTTCTTACAGCTGTTTTGCTACTCTTGCTTACTATCGGCTGCCATAGGAAGGGGGGCATGGTATTGGAGAAGGGAATAATATTGTACTGGGGGAGTCTTGTTCTCACCATCTTCTGCGCATGCTGGTGGCAGATGTTTGGACTTGGTCAAGGCCAACCGTCTCACATACCAACTTGAGGAGGCTGTTTGAAGATGCACCCCACATGACACCTTAGGGAGTTGCAGATTGGACAATGAGTTGTGGAATTGCGGGGAGGGTGCTGGGTAAACGTTTGATATGTATATGTTCCTGCCTTTCTGGCTCAGATCTTGCTTTCCTTTTAGCTGCTTTCACTTCATATCTAGTAAAAGTACTTTATCTCTATTAACATGCAGTTGAGGTTTTTCTTTCTTGGATATTGAAGGAGGCATGCCTGACAGCAATAATCAATCATGTAAGTAAGATGCTGATGCCACGACAGGATTTAGCCATTTTGGAAAGAAGCCCTGGGAATCAAGAACTGAAGACAGGCTAGCTCTGGTTTCATTCATAAGCTGAGAACAGAGGATCCTTAGAAGTCTGCATACTTTCTTTTGCAAGAAGACAAGTGTGACATAGGAAAATCAGTCTCGATACTGACATTGGTCAAAGAAGTAACAACTGCAAGGAACTCACTTTGCCCCTTGCTCTCACATAAAGCACTCTTCTTTTTCTGGCAGTTCTTCTGGGATGGTAGAAGGAATTCTGGTTCCATTGCCACAGCAATTCTGGATCTATCCATCAACTAAAGCAATACACGAGCAAATAATAGATACAAACTCAAAGTAAACCGCTCCAAACTTGATTGCAAAAAATACAGCTTCAGCAACAGAGTGGTCAATGCTTGGAATACACTATCTGACTCTGTTATTACATCCACAAACTCCCATAACTTTAACCAAAACTATCTACTGTTGACCTCACCCCATTCCTAAGAGGTCTGTAAGGGGCGTGCATAAGCGCACCAGCGTGCCTAGCGTCCCTGTCCTACTGTCTCCATTTATTTGTACCCATTTACTGTGTTCATATTTATGTTTATATTTATACCTGTTATCTTTTACATGTTTGGCAAACTAAATAAAATAAATGAAAATAAATATGACTTCTTTTGGTTGAAGAGCTACATCAGGTTTTCCCTTTGACAATGTTGAAAGTTACACTGGGTTTGGAACAGGTTCCAGGGTGAGCAAAACAGGCCCAGAGTTTTTTGGTCCTGCCTTCTATGAGCAAAGAAGAGGTGCCAATGGACTGTGCATTTTGCATTTTTGAGCAAAAACAAGCAAAACAAAACAAATAATATTAAAACAAGGAAGGACAGTTCATTCTTACTGCTTACCACTTAATTGATCTCTCTTGTCTCTTTTTCTTCCACTCCTTGTCTCTTGCTTTTCCAGAATGCGAGTTTGAGTCAATACAAGTTCTTTGGGAACAATCATTATCAGAGAATAAAAAGATTACAAATAAATATTTACATACATATGGAAACTAATCAGATTAGACAGTAAAATGATATCAGATAGCTAAGCAGGACAAGAATATGTCTTCCATTGCAGCGAACAGGCAGAGATTTACGCTCTTTTACAGCTACAAAGTTATGTTGCTGCCTGCCTGTTACTGCCTCAGTTCTGTTATTGAATAAAAACTATAATTGTGTGAGTTCTGCTTTTGTCCTTAACAATAACTGGAAAACAAGTATTATTACTACATAATCAGTTTGTGAGCTCTTCATCATTCTGTAACAACTGAAATCATTGATTGAGTCTATAAAGCATTGTCATCCAGCTTGGCAAAATAAAATATTAACAGATGGTTGGGGATATAAGAATGGTTTGTTTTAATTTCTGCTCACACTATTAAAATGTAAATATCTAATGCTACCCTGCCACCATGCTGAATCTCTTCAAGATCTGTTTTTGCTGAGCTATTTCTTGATGATAGCATGCAAAACTATAAAGCGTACAGGCCTGTAACTGCATAAAATACAATTTCTGTCATTTTCTAATGATAATTATCTTTTAAATATATATTTATGTATTTAATTGTCCCTTTAAAAGGTAAAGATTTTATAGCTAGTATAATTATGCTATTGGATTGGTGCCCTCTGTAGGCTATCACAGTCAAATAAGGATATGCGAAAGCTTCTGCTACATTATCAGTTAAGTGAATTATCTTGGTTTACATAGGTCCTCTAAAATTGTCATAATCATCTGCCTCACTAAAGAGGGAGATGAGGCATTAAGCAATTCTCCTTTGCTGTACAAAGTGCTGATATACTTTGTAGACCTGCCTGTTCGGTCCCAATTTGATGTATTCTAATATAGACATTGCATGCATTCTTGCTTTCATGGAGCAATATTAGATTTCACCATAGTTTCTCTCTGACTCCAGGTAATACTGATACGCACTGATGGGACTATTCAAATTTGTAAGGCTGACATTACTATTTCCGAAATCCTTAAAGAGTTGCAATCAATTTCTAATTTAAAACCGCTACATTTAAATTTAGAAAGCTATATGTTTGTCGTCATCTCAATGGTCAGTGAAAGAATTGGGGATAATTAATAGAAACGACAATCACTGATATTTTCCTTGATTTTTAATATTTATTTTATAATATTTGTGTGCATGTGCAAATATATGTGCCTGCCTCTCTCCTTTTCTTCTGCACAAAAGATTAAGAATTCTAAGGGATGTGCTAAAATAATGATAAATGTCAGAATACAGAAGCTATCATACTGCATATAAAAATAATCATCAATATAAGAATACTACACTGCCCGAGTCGTCCTCCCATTACATCAAGAGTAATTTTTGGGAGAGAATGTTTAAAAAAAATTAAAATAACTTGATTAGAAATTGTTGAGAATATTGGTAGCTCAGATTGTACATTTTGACAAGGGTTAAACTGGAAGCTCAGAGAACAGACTCCTGCCAAAATAACCCAGTGTTGTACAAACAGGATAAAGTTATCCATTTGTTTGTATTACCAGCTCCTTTCATTTAAGGACATTATTTTTGATGCTTTAACAGTAAATTTCTTATACTTTCTTGTACACCAGGTATATTCCCTGTGCATTTACAGGATGTACAATTAACAGATTAAGTGTCTGGGATCAGGGACTGTTATTTTGAGATGAGTATCCTCAATAAGTTGAAATGGTATATCTTTAAGAACACTTTTTCAAAAGGACAAAGGGGGAAAAAACACAAAACAACACATTAAAAAGATGCATCAAAAAAGAAAAAAAGACATTATACACATATTGTCCCCTGTAGTCGAATAGCGATAAATATATAACCTTGCAAAACAAGCACTCCAAAAATTTTTAAACTACTAAACCTAATTGCAACTTGTTGGCCTGTCTTCTATATGTTATATTAATGTCAACAAGAAAAACAATATTAGTGAAACAA